>NW_026848357.1:0-276633 GCF_030435595.1 Desarmillaria tabescens | reverse complement strand
AGTAATCCGGTGACTAAGCCATTCCCACAGTATCCCCGCAGTCCGGATACACCTGCCGAGAATTTTCGACGCTGCTCCCCTGCTTCACCACTTTCAAGAAGGAACAGTGACATCATGGGCATCCTCTTTACTATTTAGACCAACACTCCGCCATCATGTTAGTAACCTTTCTCGCAGCTTTCCAAAAAGTGGACTCATGCTTGACTCTGCCCCATACTGTTTCCCGGGAGATCGGCCCAAACCCATGAGCCTGAAGGGAAAGCAGGGATCGGAATTGGCTGCGTTTCAGAGATATTGACTTTCTCATTCTTGATGGACTCTTGTTCTCCTTTCGAAGACCTTCACATGGAGAAGAGAACTACTCCAGAACCGGCAAGTATATGCACTCCATACATAATAATTATTTTGCTGTGACCGAGTCCTTGCTACTCTGAGTCCGCGAGTCCCATCTCATGACTAGAATTTGAGGACCACCACATATGTGTGGCAGATCCGAGTCCTATAGTACTCCATTTTGTGTCCATCAAGCTCACAAACTTCCATTGGCGAAAGAAATCAGGACAAATTTCCAAAGCCCAATTATGGTCTATGGCAAAAAGCTAGTGTTCTCTCTCTTCGACCTGCCAAGTCAGTCCCATCATTCTGTTATCCAGAATGACGAGGCTGATCTGGATGCACAAGAACGTCATGGCGAGCGAATGGTATAGAAATAGTGGCATTTCCTGCATGGACATTGAAGTCGACACAATCCTGATAACAGTAGCTAACATGGAAGTGGGAACAACCTGTTCATTCAACTCCATCGACATGTACTTTCTCACCAGATAGCCATGAAATAGCCTGATCAACAGCTCTGTATATGTTGGACCGGAGGGTCGGAGACATGGTCTTCTTGTCTCTGATGGTGTTTCCTATAGCCGCAGTGGCAAGTTAGCTGGAAAAATTGTGAAACATACTGAGAGCGGGAAATACAGCAGCTGTGTGATCGATGTAGATGTTAGGGGAGGTTCCGTGGCCATCATGCTTCGTTGACCCTTGATAGCGATTATAAGCTTTGCACTCATGTTGACCTCGAGCAGCCTGAGAGCTGCATTTAGCCTAATCAACATACATGTACATGACAAGAAGCAGAACAATTGATTAAACCATAGTCGAAGGATGTGAATCAGACTGGATGGACACCCATTGGCCTGAGACCTGGCAATAGACTGTCAGGAAAGTACTTCTGAGCTGCAGATTGTTCTAGGTTAAGCAATGAACTTCTTAGTCAATAACACGAGGAGGAAGTGTTGGTCTTAGTACCCGCAGGTTGGCACCAATGAATTGGGCTGTGACACTATCCCCAACTGCATATGAAGCCTTAATGTCAGTTAGGATATCACTGAAATGCTTCCCAATCAGCACGGCATTCTGACCTATCCCATTTCTCCGGTGCAGATTGACACTGCACAGAAGTTCCATCAATGCTAGAGGAAGAGTGACTGTTCCAGCCCTAGGAAATACTGTAATCAGGAATATATAGGACCACGGGGAGCACAGTTTGGGCCTTTGATCCTCACCTTGTTTACATGTGTTTAGATGCAATTAGGGCATTGCAGTGCATGTCGCTGTTTGAGAGGAAGACGATAACATTGACTAAAAATTCATATTGAATTGGCTGCGGTGAGGTCGTTGGTAGTCATGGTGATGGCCAACGACCAAGCTAGCATTGTTGGTTCTGCGATTGTTGGAAATCAAGACCCGATCTCCATCCCGGCTTCCCACTCATACCCCTCTACTCCAACCTCATTCCAGCCTTCTCCTCCCCACACTACAGCCCTTCCATCTCCCAGCTATATCGTCTCTTCACTCTGAAAGTCCCCACCCCTCCTATTGCTGTTCTCCTTGTTCTGCATGTCATTGTTGGGTTGGCCCTCCATGCACCCTCTCTACGAGATGGAGGCCGATATCAAATCCGGAGTAAATCCAGGGTTGTCCACATGCTCCGAAGCTGTCTTCAATAGCAATTCACCCCAATAGTGATGTTGGGGATGCCAGGTCTGTCGGGGGTGATAGTGGCAGTGGATAGTACAAGAAAGAGGACAAAGACCAAGAACGGGCTGGCTGAGTACCACGAATCTGAAAAAGGAAAGGAATTCACAGGACAATGATGAAGGTTGAAGAAAAGTTCCCATGACCTGGCCAGGGAGAATCCAACAGCAAATGCCGTGTTGGATGATCAAAAATTTCTTTTCAGGTTGGCATAATGACCGATATCTATATATACATATAGGACTCGGAACTCTCGCAAAATTGGACATATACATGAATTGTCAGATTAATTTGCTATCGTATCAGGTTGCTATCCAATACACATTGATATCATTCCACCACCTATGATGTATGGCCTAAAGATGTTGTGCGAAGATGAATAAGTACTGTGCCACTTCTCTTCTTGTGGTATCAGCCTTACCGCAATGAACTTGTTCAGGCCAGGAAGGAGAAACCGAGAGCAAAAAAAATAAAATGTAGGGTCACCAAGATATCTAAGCCATGTTGGATTTGAGAGAAGACACTCCTTTGTGTAAATCTGATTAGTCTCAGCCAAAAGCAAGGTCATGACTGCCACAAGGACCATGGCATCATTCTTGCCAATGCTGCAATGGTAAGCCATTCCCTGTTACTCTGTTCCTTTGACAGATGTGAAAGGTATCAGTGCTTTTTCAGACTTGATGCATCCTGAAAGTGATCTTGAAGGGTTGACCCCACTGAAACAGCATCCCACTTCGACAACCTTGAGGTGTTAGGAAATTGCCTGTTTGATGTGTCTTACAACCTCAACTACTATTTCCGATGAGTCGGAAGCAGCTAACATTATGACCGAGATCAGCCCCGGGACTCACAGAAATTCAGACTCTCACTCGGGTCCCAGGTACACTGTAACAAGTGCAGGCCCAGTCTGAGAAAATTTGATCCGCCAAAATTCATAGCAACCAAATTTTAGATTCAGCGACAGTGTAGATCTAGATCTCAGCATCGAAACACAGATATTGATGAGAGAATTATACGTGTGGTCATATTCTACAGTGGCACCAGGAGAATTGGGACTCGAGATAGCATGAAGCTACGTGACAAGTGGAGTCCAAGCACAAAATATTTCATATGATGGAGACAAACCCAGCCAATGAAAAATAGATGTTGGGACTGGTCATTGGCATGAATAAAGAGTGACACATCCTGAACATATAAAGGTAATTCACACATAGGTACTATGCACTCGGCATCTGTTTGGCCAAGTCTGTGACTTCAAGTCCAGATTCTCAGGAGCCAGACACATTAGTGGCTGTTGGAATCACTGCCCATTGAGTGTGGTGACCCTACAACACTGGATCCAGGACATGTTACTGCCGTGGTGGATACTAAAGCAAGCATGGAGACGGGGAGGTGGTCTTCCGAGAAACGGATGTAAGCCAGCAGGCAATTTGTTGAGCTGTAAGCTGTTCAAGATCCCTTGGGAAATGGTTAGTAATGAAAGACGAGTCACAGATCCTACCTACATTTATGTGACAAAACGAGTCGAGTAAGCTGTTAGAACAAGCTCTGACATGTGTCAACAGGGTATACTTATGTTGCCCCACGATGTGCCATTTTGGAGCGAATACATGCAGAACATGCCCATCTCGAACAAGGACATGTTCACTATCAGTGTCACCATCCCCTGCCAGAAGGGCTACACAACATCAGGCAAAGATAAATGCTGGAGCTGTACACTCACAAACATGTGCTATCGCATGGGGAGGAACTTTCATTGTGGGTCCACATTCTCAGAGTCAGTGGGGTGGCCAGGGGCATGATGTGACATGGCAGTCTGCTGCCCGGTCTGCGGGCAGGCCTAATAGTCTGCAATTACTAATGGGGTCAATACCGGAGCATGATTTTTCATCACGTGAAACTCATGTGGACGACATTACTAAGCTCATAAATTCACGATGCATTCTTCAATGCTAGTCGACTGTCACTCCATACAGAGTATTCAGACGTGTTTTCTGGTATGTTTTGAGTTAAAGCACTCACATAACTAAATTTCAATAAGTACAATCATTATTCACTCTAAATTTGCTCATTAATTCCCCAAAATACCATTTATGTGTATGAAGCCAGATTTGCGTACTTGGGTATCACGAAATTCATCCAAAAGACTTCAGATTATCTCGGAGAATATCTCAAGTCCATTGAAAGGGAACCACAATGTATCTAGAGGGAATATTTCCTTTGATATTGGTATAAACCAACGATTCTGCATCTCTGTGCTGCAAAACCTGTCTTCAACTGAGCTCACATAGTACTAAATTTGGATGACTTGATCCTTTGGGCAATATATAGTTGCATAACCACGGATATACGAAGTAACAGCTGTTAAAAGACCTAACCCTACAAATTAATAAAAATGGACTATTAATAGTGATTTGTGGAGATATCTTTACTTCTAGTAAGTATTTAGCTGTTTTCCTGAGCACCACGATACATTTCCATGCCAATAAATGTGCTTTGCAGTCCTAAAAATGACGTCAGATAGTAATTTTTGCAAGGGTAGAGAGGGCAGGCAGTCACATGACAAATTTCCTTAAAAAGTATAACAGAAAACCAACCGTGCTCCAGTATCCAGGGCGTGTCTGCTAGCAGACTCTATTTCAAATCTCGACTGTCTTGATTTGGATAGAAGTCTGCCTAGGGGAGACTACAGGCCTAACCTTCCTACTATATCACCGGTACCACTTCGAAGATATTGTTACTGTCTCACATCCAGGAGAACAAATCTATCAATGTTCCTGAATATATACAGCATCCTGCTTGATGGACAGCACTGGGCTGAGATGGACCACCCCTTGAATGTCCTTGTGGGTCCTTGTTTGAGCTTTACATCAACCGTTTATTACCTTTCCAGGTCATGGTGTATGTTGGGTGTATGTGTTCTTCCAGCTTCGTGATTTATGGACTAGCATCGTGTTCTCAGACCTCATTCTTCCCTTCACCCCCACAATGGATCACTGTCTCCAATGCTGTCTAAATATTGCATTTTCTCCTTTTTTGTTGCTTTGGCGTTAAGCTAGGTAGAACAGGGCACTTTATAACTGTGAGTCCAATGATCTCAGTCCTCGTTAAAAAGTAGATTTTTATGTAGTAACGATGCTTTACCTCCGTACCATCAAATGGTATTCCTCTATGTGCACTACCCATGTTTATCAGTGTCCAAAGTGCACCTGTATGTGGAGCATATTGTATTGCTGTCCTGCATATTGTGTCGATAAGGGAGGACAACCGTCACTTTTTAAAGGTGCAAAATCTCTGTGTCAAAATTGCACCAGAAAATAATGATTCTGGCACTCGGTAAGACATCCCCTGCTGCTGATACCCATACCTTCTTACCATTCCACTTCAGAGCAATCTTCTCTTTCTTCCTGTTTCATGATCTCACCTGGCTTTTTACATCTCTGACACTCTATTTCTGTATTCGGTTCTCTGTCTCTCTTCAAGTCTGGATCTCTTTGCTGTCACTGCTTCCTTCGCGTATCTCTTTATGGTTAATGACTACCAGCCCTCCTGGAAATGCTCGATTCTGTAATGGCAAGTAAATTTTATCATCGCAGATCACCTCTCATTTATAAATAAAATGATAGACTCGTCACACTGAACGTCACCCTCTACATCCCTTAGGCATTTTCGCCAGTCAACTACCCTGAAGATATCTTGAATCTAAATTCCCGATACTATAGAATCGCACACCTCACTGCTATCCCTTAATGGTCTGTAAATGACGCATCACTTGCCTTGGCTCTTAGCTGCTGGTGTAAACCTGATCCTTGCTGCTTAATCTAACATCGTATGTCAACTAAGCTATTGCGTAGAAGGTGTAGAATACTATTTGCCACTAGATTGTAGACCCTTTTTAGTATACTAATCTTGTTGAAAGACACATATAATTATAATAATTCTTTTCCATGCACTGCTCAAAGATGATGTCAGTAGTCTCGGGCCCCAAAGCGCTGTGAACGTTCATTTTGTAATGAGCTACAGCTCGAGCGATCTACACAACCAGCACTATTTTTAGACCCGATCGCTCGATCGTTTCAGTTCCTCCCGTATTCAGTTCTTAATGACAACATTACATGTCTGCATTTTGACTAGAAATCAAACCTATCTCTTCGTCAAAGTTCACTAAGGTCCTATAAGCGAGGTCCGAGTGTTGCTGGTCGCGCATGAGATCAAGTTGCCACATTGAAAACGGACTGGCGAGAGCGGTGATTTGGGGCTTCGACGGAGCGGGAGTGACAAAAAGATAGGTCCCTTAGCCTATTGGCAGTCAGATTTTGCTCAGCTTTTGCTACTGGGTGTTCTACTGGCTCCGCTGCTCTTCATCAAAATTGAATGTTACCATCACAATGACATGCGATGTGCTTAGTCTTTTTTACCAAATTAGGAACGAGAGCGCCCTGTTCACACATCAGCACTGATCCTCTCACGTCGAAGCGCTACACACCATTGACAGCTTCCTTCATCCACAGAAAAATCCGCTGTTAAGGATTAAACACCCACTGTTTATTTCATCGCGATGAGAAAAACGAAGCTGGTCTGTAGGTCCGAAGAAAATTTCTGCCACCTACCATCATATAACCCATGACCAATATGGACAAAGTACCACTGTATTTGTGGGTAGATAGCACACCGCTCGTAACAAAATGACTCATCGACGCCGTGACATCGTGAAGCAACCTTCATAGCCGGGAACAGCATCAGGGCTCAAAGTGCCACGCCACCTTCCCGCCAAATTACCGTCAGCATTCCCGATAAGGTACCCCCGATAAAGCCACTTTCCTCGATTGCCATCAACCTAGATAAGGTATAGGTAAATGTTAGCGAATTTGACAAGACCTTGGCAACATACGTAGTCCTTAGAGAGACTGATGAAGCTGTCACATGGGCGAACCCTGCCGACAAGATTGAATTCTCCCCATGTTGAATGTCCCTGGGCAACGATATCAATATGGGGTAAATAATAGGGTTCATTGACTGTACCTCGCCTGTTATGATGACTCTGTCACAGACGAGTCTCTGTTCCTCTGGCTGAAGGCGATGTGCTCTCTGGTAATAAAGAGGCTCGTTTCTACAGGGTTCGCGAACTTCAAGTCCATCGTGATCCTCTTTGATATGAATTCCGGTTGGAAATGGGTCATGTAATGAAAGTACCACTAAAACCGAAGCAGGAACCCGACTGATACCCGAGCGAGAGGACGTGACCGACTGCTAGAAAGCCATAGCTTTGTCTGTGGTACCCTAAGCCCTTTCTGATCCTGTCCGAGTCTGAGATAAGGAGGTTCGATAAGAGATCGAGCGAGATGATACAAAAAGGTGTTGCTTTTGATCGCGAATCCTTCGACCGGGACTCAAACCCAGGTGAGCAACGCAGGATAATACCACATCATCACGACACAGTGGTTGGATTTAGGGTTGCGCAATGTATAAAAAGGAGGTTTTGGAAAAAAATTGCAATTGCAATTGCGACCGAGTCGTGTGGTTTTTTAGCACGGGATAAGTAAAATATCGTATCAAAACACTGCCCTCAGTGTCGCTACAAAACCGTAATTACCTACCTGAAGGTTTCATGCAGAGTACTAGTTTTTTTGTATCAATGATACCAAAGATATTTTACTGGCCGACAATCCTCCGACCGGGACTCGAACCCAGAAAAGCAGCGCAGAACACACATAACACCACAACGCCACGAAGATTTACGTGAAGACTGGTTTTGCAGTTTTATTTATAGCGGAAACAAGCCGCCTTTAAGTAACTGCTCAGCTGGCCAATCAGAACCCACGATAGAGATCGTATTTTCACTAGGCTATTTGCCTTTCAAATTTTCGGTCACTTGCACGAAGAATGGGTATGCAGAATCAAGCTTAGGCTCATGCAAGGAAGAAAAAGATTACAATAAAATTTAACCCTTCCAAACGATCCGAACCCTAGTTTTGTTAGCGTATCCAGCACGTCATGAAGGACACGTATTTTGACTACAACTGACAATCGTAATCTTCCCAAACCCCGACCCGAGGGCGATTCTCCCGAGTTCTTTGTCGTAATCCAACGCCGTCCAGTTATTCAACGGGTTCGAGCACACCTCGCGAACACAGGGTTGAGCAGTGGGGTTAAGCGGGGCTTGGGAATATGGCCGCCATGAGCGTCTCACAGCCATCGTGTTCTTCCCAGTGGGAGACCATCGCACGATCATGGGGGCGTATCCATACTGCGGTTCCACGTTTCCCGAGGATGACGTCTGTGCATCGAAGAGCACCGTGCCAGGAGGATATTTTGCTGGTGAGGGTTAGCGGGAAGGAAAGAAAGGGAATAGAGTTCGAACGAGTTAAGCTCTGATGTCCAGGGGTTATCGCTCTCGAACGGATGAGGATGGAGGTTGGTGTTGCACTGGTGCCATCGACCCAGCCGAAGGAGTGGGAGGCAATGGGAGAGTGTGTTTGCCCATGTAGGAAGGGTATGTAAAGTACAGGTTGATGGAGCGTGCACGATGACGAGAATGTTTGGAGAGGTGAAGACGATTTGGATACAGTGGTCATACTGTGAGCACAGATGAATAAGCAAGAATTAGATCAGCTAGCAATGGTTACCTGCATGTCACCTCCTTCATCCAGGTAGGCCTGTTCGTTATTCTTCCAGTTGTAGATCAATGTCTTGGAGAAGTTGTCACTGAGGGCTACGATATCACCAGTCAGGGTGACAGGCCTGAAGTCGATGTCGAAGGAGCGAATTTTCGTGCAGCCTCCATCTGTCGTCCAGATGCAGGAGCACGATCCTCTGTGATCCACACAATGTTAGCGAGTGGGACCATCAGAAACATACAAGCACTCACCCATCCAACGCCACACGGCCTATACTAGTCCTCGGACTCTGTATCCGTGTTCAGCTTCACCCCAGTGAACAGTGCGCCTCTTGGCGACCACTCTGAGGACTTGTGCCCCCCCGCGCGATATCCCCATATTGTCAGTACCCGACCAGATTCCTTTCGATACGGTCAGCAACCACTTGTTGCTGTCGGCCCTGGTATGAATTTGACTTCGGATACAGGCGACCCGGTGAAACATCGTCTAGCTCGTCGGCCATCAGAGGAGTCAGCAAGCCATCGAGACGTGAGTCGGTACGCGTGAAGCGTGTCGTTGCTCAAGATCTGTGTCATCGATGGGAGCGGGGTAGTCATTGGAGAGGATATTCGAGTTTGAATGCGTTTTGTCCAGATGATGTGTAATTCTTGTGAGCGCGTTGAAACCGTTTGCATGTCTGTCATTATTAGCAGCTAGGATCATTGTGGTTCGGGAAATACTCACTTGTCGGAGGAGGATGATGTCAGGAACGGGAAGAAACGCGATAACGTAGATCAGGACATCATCAGGTAAGTTGTATGGTGCGTCGTTCATGGACGTTGCAGTCCAAGGTAACTGTGCGGTTACGGGCCGAATAAACCAGTGACTAAGCCATTCCCACCACATTGCCTACGGCATTTCCGGAAATTCCGATTTCTTCCTGCTACAACCCCACCGAGGAAAGAACCAATGGTCGGTACTGCAATAGTCGCACCGCGGAGACCGATGTTGTGCACGACTCGCCCTTGCTTCACTCTTTTGAAAAAAGAACAGCGACATCATAGGTGCCCAGCCCCTGTTCGTACTAAACGATTACCAGCCCTTTCTCACAGCTTTCCAAACAACAGATTCATGCTGACCGCGCACGCAGATAAGATCTTCCTATTTTATTTAGATGAGAAAATAAACAATGTGGCTTCCGTGGCTCGCAGCATAAAAAGCTTCTTTATGCGAGCTCAAACCGTGGCAAGAGAACTTAGCACTAAGTACCTCAATAGCTCCTATGGTACGAGAACTCAATTTAAATGAATGTATACGCTCCATTCTTTCACGCTTCACTCGACTACCAACAGAATTGTACTCAAGGCGATCTAGTAAATATGGTCGAACGTCAGCTCTGGTCCGGAGCCAAATAGTATATGTTCTTCTAACGTGCCTCCCTCGCTGAAACTTTATCACACCGGCTCACTATTGCCGTGGCTGGGGCGCCATTCACCAGTGTCCAAAGCCAAAAATCAAGGAATAGCGATAAAATGCACCAGGGGTGAATCGAGCCCTACTTAAAAGTTTACCATTGTGCCGTGTGAGGGATATCGATTCATTACTCATGAAAAAAAGCAGGTCTTACTCCAAGAGTTAAGATTTTGGTCGGCTAACTAAAGGGCGATAAATCTACGGGACCAGATGTACGGATAAATATCTTATGGCGAAGAAGCATATGTTCAATACAACGGGTGTATATTGTGAGATGGGAGGAAAGGGAACGTTAAGAGAGCCTGTAAATATCATCAGAAAGACGGAAGCTGAACATAGGTATCAGGTGAACCACAGGGTTTCTACGTTTTTGGAATAAAGTCGATTTTCGGGGTATGCCTTACCGCGATATTGTGGGGGATATTCCAGCCTCACCATCGGTCCTTTGAATGTCAATGAAGTAGAACGTGGGATGGTATATATCGAGGAACCTGCAAACATAAGCTGGAAAAAGTGCTGACGATAGAATATGAATACATTACCATATGGCAAAAACCTGCAGGGAACGCAAGTATTAGTAATAATAAACAGAGTGACTGACGAGGAACTTGACTCTGCAGAAATAGAATGGGGTAGAATTTATGATAGAATCGCCTGGCCTCGGATGGTAACCGCGCCTGAATGGCTGGGAAACTGTGAACGCCAAATAGCTTAGAACTCGTGGATACGTGCAAAGAGGCGCAGAGAGCACCAATGGATATAGATTCGTACATTTTGGAAAATTCAGCAGTCATGGAATACGTAGCGAGCCCCTGCGATGAATATTAATAGATGGATTCAATCTTTAAGTATATCTCGGAGCTGGGTCTAAAATACCTTTCCATGAGAAATCGGAGGGTAAGATTGGAAGGGTTGATCTTCTCGAATGTGAGCGTGAAGGTTGGAAATACGAAGCGAAAATAAGAAGCTGAACAGATCGTGGACAGCACTAAGCTTCTGGCATGTCATCCTTGTTGTAAGCATCGTTCGCCTTCGAAGTTACTCATGCGCGTTCATCTCTTGGCGCGTCTCAGTTTTAAAGTACGTGATGGGGATATATCGAACAAAAGTCCCAGGCAAAGTAATCATATCAGGTTCTTTACGTCCATGTAATTTAAGCACACGCACCCATTTTTCGCAAAGTACTTAGCCTAGTTGGACCAGCAGACGCACACAGAGTTCCGTCCTTCCCCTCAGATTCCTCTGGTTGTTACTCCCAATTTTCTAGGAAGGGTGACATTGAATTGGTGTCCTGAACGCGATCCTGTAAACTAGAACGTACCACGCCAGTAAATGCTCCACCAACTACTAATCAGAATACCTTCAGACAACCCCATACTTCTTGTCCCTTACGACTACATGAAGCTAAATCATCTTTTTGTTTCAAATTGAAATCCACAAGAAAGGGAATGTAAGAGGCGCCAGCGACGGATGTAGTTGGAATACTCATCGCAAAGGATTTTGAGCCTGAACGCCTTTATCTATCTGTTGTGAGCGGATTGACCCGTTTACACGTCTGTAATCTTGGTTAACCAGGATCTTAGGATTAGAAATCGCCTCACCGTGCAGAGGAGAAGGATGGATGTCCTCCCAGGTTGTATCCTCATCGGTTTTTATTCGTATGCAAGGTCTGCTTGTTCCATCGATTGTCGAACGAGAAACGGGTCGAAGAAGATCATTGGGCACAGCCACCGGTAATCTAAGTCTGTTTCGGTCTTTCCCGCGTTTTGATTCGATTGTTTATCTTTCTCCACTCTCCTGTCGCATAGGGTGCACAGATAATAGTGCCTTTCCCTTTTTTTACATTCGTACTGAATTATTCCACGATGAGCACTGCCATTCTTGGGAGTACGAGTCCGACTCCAGGTCTGTGATTTTGATTCCGCTCAGCACGCAATGACGGACACATGGTCTCGGGTCACTGCGTTATAAAGCCTGTTACCATCGCATCCACTGGGAAGTATAAAGTGAATAACCCCACTTCGTGTATCTCACCAATTTTTGCTTAACAAATGACCTTTGCGACCTTTTCATACCATTGAAACGCTCGAGAAATTATTTAATTCAACAAAAATGATGTTAATGATACCAAAATTCTTCAGGAGTGGCGGTTGTACTAATCTGGAGTATTCGCTAGGCTAACGTGTCGAGGCCATGTTCTATGGACATTTGATTGTACCTATGATGTGTCAACCACGCTGACGACCACACAGCCATGTTCCACACGACCATGTAGCCATGCAGCCAACCACACAAAAATCCTCTTTCCCGGTCTTAGAGCTGCTGGCGACGGAGCTACTGCTGCTAGCACCTGGAGTGCTCAAGCCAGTATGACCCGGAGAGGGGGAGGATGGAGCCTGTGGATTGGCATCTGGAGTCGAAGGCCGTGTGATTTCCACCGGCGGAAGAGTGGTGTTGGAAGGTGCAGCATCCGGGGTGTGAGGTACATCTGGCTCTGAAGACATAGTACGATGTTGACATACACCCCGCTTCCTGGCTGCCCAATTATTCCATCTTGCATAGCTGTTGAGCAGGGGGACAGGTGGCGGATGGGAGTGGGGTCCAGGGTGGCAGTCCTTCTGCCATGTCTCGATGCATGCATTCCAATCATTGCGTCGGTAGAATTCAGGCCGGAAGCGATATGTGTCAATTTGCTCCTGGCAAGACTCCCTGAAAGAGAACCTTTTGAGATACGGGCACCCAGCATCGAAAGACGAAGTATCTCACCAGGAAGTGTAAACGCCGGGCTTGATGCCTTTTTTGACGATGTATAGTCGAAGCTCTTCCATGGCGCAAGATGCGTGGATTCTATCAGGATAGAACGGCGGAATGCAGTGCCCATTGCGCTGCAGGACATTTTCGGGGTTGGCAAATAGTTGAGAATTGTTCTGGTCGCTTGCCATTGATGAGGAGGGTCTGTCAAAGACGAGGAAGAGGGAAGTAACGCACTGAAAGAAAGGTGTTCACGATGAGAATGGCTATTTAAAGCGACCGATTGGAGATTTTGACATCGTCTAGTATGTATCATCAGTCAATCAAAGGATGCGACGCAGAGGACTGCGCTAAACGATGAAACATCAAGTGAAGTCTTCCTTGACAGATCGACCGTGTTGCCATCAAGTTATAGTGATGATGGATCTAGTGGTTCACATAATTCTTCCACCGCTTGTGTATACATATCTGCAGAGCTGAATAGATGAAGAAATACCCGCGTCCAGTGGATAACTGCGATAGCAGTGCCAGCAGCCATGGCGATGATAGATACAGTCCGTGGTTGATGAGTTTATAGCTTGGCATAGATCTTTCTGGCCCACGAATGTATAGCTTGAAGATAACATGTCTCCGAGTCCCTGACATGTCGCTCAGTATACGTGATGGGATTCCGAAGGCAATGACATGTTCCTGGGTCTAGATGATGTTCAACATGGGTGCAGAATGTAACCACATAAATGGCCATTATATGTGGCACATTGTGGGTACTATTGAGACACAAGGTACATGCACCCAATTTCAAAACTACGATTCCGTTATGATAGACATCTTCTGAGCCGCCTGCAGCACACAAGGAGGGGCCCAATGCTCAGGCTGCAGTATATAATTGATCATAGGCAGGATAATCAATTATACTCTGCTGTGATTAGAGTACTTATTACAATACACATCGTCTACTAGTATAATATTATTAGTGTCTGATCTTTGGATCCTGATGGTGGGTATGTCTACTTGGTACATTACGTTCAACTTGAAGGATGAGAATTTCGATGTTATGCGTGTTTTTTCTTCTTCCCTGCTGTCCGCAATTAATACCTGTCCGACTTTTGGTAGGCAAGTCAGAGTCTGGTAAGATTTAGCTGCAGGACGCCTTCGTGGCGTAGTGGATACAAGTTATGCCTTGGGTTCAAATCCCAGCAGAGATATGTAATGACAGTAGCTTCCGTTTTATTACTCACATCATGATCAAGTTTACAAATCACTCTTCTTCCCAGGTAAGTATCGTAGGATGCCGAGGGACCTGTACCGCTGAATGAGACTTTGTCGACACAGTATACAATATCAAAATCAAACTTTTCCCTGAGCGATAACCGACAGTCGTATGAACGTTGCATGTCGGAAGCTTGAGCGCAGTAGTTAATCCTGCGGCCCTAATTCTGGCGACGATCTACTACTACTGATCCCGGCATGGATACCATTCCCGAATCTCACCTACCCACCAGAATTGAGCGGAAATGCTTGCTCGTCTTTCTCTATCTCGGAATCAGACTGTTCACCCTCCTAAAAAAAAGGATGCGAATATCTGGGGATAGCCCTCTGTGGAATTGAACCACGGAAAGCTGGAGTACATATTGAGCTACATGTACCTGGGATGAAAGAGTGAATGGGAACCTGAATAGCGTACGTAGGAACTCCTTGAAGAAGCCAAAAGGCCAGAAACAGGACGAGTATAACAGAAGCGAGATCACCTCCAACATGGTAACGCTCGACTTTTATTTCTGCGCAGGAAGAAGAAAAAAATCCGCAAGATACAAGACTCCTTCGGAAGGGATTCGAACCCCTGATATATGGTAGTGGAAGCGACGTAGCCAATACACCACGAAGGGTATATAAAACCCAGACCCTTCCAAGTTCTTCACGCCGCCATGAGTTGACCCGGGAATAGGACTGCGATTGGTGCTTTGCCGCTGTCATGCTCCTCCCATGGCACGAATGTGTGAATGGATGCATACTGCCGTTCTCTACCTGCCGAGAACAATATCATTGTATTAGAGCGCAGGACGACGGGATACTGTCTCGCTGGAGGAGGGTGTATAGGCAGGCATGTTCATTCATAATGCACGACGGGATAATTTAGAGCTCGCACGAGAGGCTCCAGTGTTGTCATTCTCGGACTAGATGAGGATGGAGAGAGCGCCGTTGGGTGCGGATGAAGGAGCACTGACGCCATCGAAGTGGTGGGGTATCGTAGACGTGGAGGTCGGGGCAAAGACGACTGGTCGGGGAGAGCGCAGCGTAGAGGTTGATGGAGGCGCATTCAGAGGGCTAGGATGGTGTGTGCGGTGAAGATGGCTTGGATGTAGCGGTCGTACTGTGGGCACAAGATATGATTAAGCGTGATTAGAAGAGCTAGAGTATGCTTACCTGCACGTCGCTTAAGCCTCGCGCGTGCCGGTCTCCCAAGGATGTCGACGGCGAGGGCAGATACTGTAGTTGTTATAGTGGATTTTGTGCATAGTTCACAAGTCGTCGAAATACAATCCCCGAGTTACCTGAAACCTAAATAAGTTATCCGTTGTTCATCAGAGCAAAGAGTGCTTACCCATGCAACGATACCGCCACACTCGACTAGTCCGCGCAATATCCCAGACCGTCAGGGTCGACCTCGTACGCATAGCATCCAGTTGTGGACGCCGTCCCTGTCCTCGACAGCAAGCGAGTCGGAGAATCTAGAGTAGTTGGAGACCGTATACTGGGTAGTCAGCAGAACGAACACCAAAGCGTGGATGCGTTCATGTAGCCTTGTGAGCTGTTCGCATTCAGTAAGCAGGGATCATATACCAATGACGTACTCAGCGGACTCAGTGGAGGATAGGTACCTGCGTATCATCTCCTTCATCGAGGAAGCCATTTTCACAGGCCTTCCAGATGTAGGACAACATTTTGGAGGGGTTGTCGCTGGGAGCTAAGTCGTCGGCTGTGAGGTTGACTGGGCGCAGGTCAAAGTCGATGGAGTGGATTTCATCCAGGGTTCCCGTTGTCGTCCAGATGCAGGAGTATAGGATACATAAGTTAGCCATCGTTGACATCCATCCAAGATATTTAGGTTCCGTGTTGAGTGAACAACGCGCTTCTCCGGAACCACTCTGAGGATTGGTATCTGCGTCCGATAACGCAGACCATGAGGACAGACCAGATTTCTCTTAGAAACAGCTAGAAGACGGTAGCATTGGAATATGGAGGTTATGGTGAAGGTAGTCTCAGGGAGAGGAGAGCCAGCGGGGGGCGGATCGGTAGGCGTGGCACATGTGGTGCTCGAGATCGGCTTCATCGCAGGAATACGGTTAGTCGTTGGAGAGGATGTCGAGTTTGGAAGCGTTCGTCCATACGATGTAGAGTCCTGTGAGCATGTGGAAACATTTGCGCGTCTGGGTTCTCACTGTCAGTGACGCATGCCGGGAAGCGGGGGGAGTCTTACCTGGCGTAGTCATTTTTCTTCGCCATCATCACGTCATCCATCAAGCCCACCCAATCAAACAGCGCATTAACCTCATCACTATTGACCCTGTCCCTTCGTCCCTTCCTATACCACCTACAACGTGATGATTCTTCATCACGAGGATATACACCTGCGAGGACCAAGGAACGCGAAAAGGAACGTCGATATATAACTCTGTGACAAGATCCGGTTGATGTTTATCGTCTTGGGGAAGGATGTTCCGTGTTTTATGCTGGTCTTGAATAAATGCTGGGGAGCGTTAAGTAATCTAGAAATAAAATCAGTTATCATGTTGCCAGAAGCGTACCAATATAGCTCACATCACTGGATTGCTTTTATCTTGATCAGATGTCCTTCTCGCCAACTTGGAGCTACAATCTGAAGAAGAAGGGGATCGCGCGTCTCCGCTCAGTGAGGGAAGCAAGCAAAGACCGGAATTACGAAATAACACCAATCAAATGCCCACGTGAGGTACAGATGTCAATTTCCAATTCTTCCACCCTCTCTTGTCGTGCAATCTTTCAAGGAATTGCTCCTGCAAAGTCTTCAATGGATGACTGATCTACCCGACATTCCGATTCTCACCATAAATGCAGGATCCCATGCATTCTTCCGATCTGGATTTTTTACGGCCAGGGGGTTTTAAGGCTGTTCATCAACATTGTTCAGGCCATCGTTACTCGTTAGATTCATCTACCTTACACATGGCTGATTGTACCACCCAAATCAAGCCCCTTTACCAAGCTAAACATACCATACACGAAGACTCTTACCTTCTGCCGGCCACCACGTTGGGGTGCCGTCCATCTCCTCGGTCTCCCTTTCGTTCATCGCCACTCTCTCCTCATTGGAAACCGTATGTTTTTATCTCCAGTCTGTGTAGGTCCACGGGTATTCATCATCAAAATTGACTTCCGAGAACATCTGAGGATTGTTTTGAGCGACCGGAAGAGATACTATCGCGCTTCAGGGAACGGACATGTACCCTTACCGCCAACCACGCTCCTTCCCATGAGATTGGCCCGAACCGACGAGTCTGAAGGGAAAGCAGGGATTGGAATTTGGCAGTGTTTCAGAATTATCGACTTTCTCATTCTTGATGGACTCTTGTTCTCCTTTCGAGGACTTTCACATGGAGAAGAAGAACTATCCAAGAACCGGCGAGTATATGCATCTCCATATATATTAATTATTTCGCTGCGACCGAGTCCTTCCTACTCCGAGTCTGCGAGTCGCATCTCGTGACTCTCGCAAAATTGGACATATACATGAATTGTCGTCGGATTAATTTGCTATCACATCAGGTTGCTATCCAATACACGTTGATATTATTCCACCACCTATGACGTGTGGCCCGTAGATGTTGCGCGAAGATGAACAAGTACTGCGCCACTTCTGTTCTTGTGGTGTCAGCCTTACCCGAAATGAACTTGCTCAGGCCAGGAAGGAGAAACCGAGAGCAAAAAAAAATAAAATGTAGAGTCGCCAAGATATCAAAGCGACGTCGGATTCAAGAGAAGGTACTCCTTTGTGTAAATTGGATTAGTCTCAGCCAAGCTCGGATCTTGAAGGGTTGACCCCACTGAAACAGTGTCCCGCTTCGATGACCTCCAGGTGTTAGGAAATCGCCTGTTTGATGTGTCTTACAACCTAAACTACTATTTCCGACGAGTCGGAAGCAGCTAACATTATGACCGAGCTCGGCCGCTGGGACTCGCAGAAATTCAGACTCCCACTCGCGTACCAGGTACACTGTAACAAGCGCGCGCCTGATCCGACAAAAATTGATCCGCCAAAATTCATAGCAACCAGATCGTTAGATTCAGCAGCCGTGTGGATCTAGATCTCAGCATCGAAACACGGATATCGATATGAGAGAATTATACAGTGTGGTCATATTCTACAAGTAGCGCCAGGAGAATTGGGACTCGGGATATGCCCTTCAAACCTGAGAAGGTCAGTACCGACTTTAATGTTCATGGGTATTCTGACTAATAACCACCGATGCCTAACGATGCCAGATATGGGCCACGTTCAGAGAAGCATCAATAAGGTTCAAGGAGGAAAAAAAGGCGCATAAGCCAAAAAGAATACCCTGCACGAAGCTACGCGACAAGTGGAGTCCAAGCACAAAATACTTGAATGATGAAGAGACGAACCCAGCCGACGAAAAATAGATGTTGGGACTGGTCATTGGCATGAATAAAGAGTGGCAATCCTGAATGTATAAAGGCAATTCACACGTAGGTACTATGCACTCGGCGTTCGTTTGGCCAAGTCTGCCACTTCGAGTCCAGATTCTCAGGAGCCAGACACATCATCGCTGCTGGAATCACCGCCCGTTGGGTGTGGTGACCCTACAACACTGGATCCAGGACATGTTGCTGCCATGGTGGATACTAAAGCAAGCATGGAGGTGGGGAGGCGGTCCTTCCGAGAAACAGATGTAAGCCAGCAGGCGATTTGTCTAGCTGTAAGCTGTTCAAGATCCCTTGGGAAACGGTTAGTAATGAAAGACGAGTCACAGATCCTACCTACATTTATGTGACAAAACGAGTCGAGTAAGCTGTTAGAACAAGCTCCGACATGTGTTGACAGGGTATAGAGTAAGCATAGCAAGCCGGATGGAAATCCAAATAAGCTTGTTTTGGTCTGGAAAGACGCTCTTAAGATACATCATATTCGCCTCCCAGTGCAATTATCATTTAGACTCTTCTATTAATTTACAGCCGTAAGGAGCCAGGTGGCGTCCAGAGTTGTTGAGCAATGAACGCACCTATCTAGGTAAGGGCTATGCTGTATATTTGCACCCCTAACGATCATGGATATCGCTACATACAACATAAATCGACAAAGTATGCATGTTGTTCATGCCCTCACTGATAGTCTATACTGTTACATGACGAGGCGGTCAATTCAAGGTCCAATCTCCGAGGGGCGGATGATCGAACGTGAGAACAAGGTCCCACAGTTGTCTAAATTCGGCAAAAATACGCACCCGTGGGTGTTTCGCCCACGGTCCATTTTCGCGTTTTCTTTCGTGCGTACAGCACTTTTAATGATGAACAGAAACTCCGATTTAAGATGGGGTTCCGCCCGCAGATACCATCGTTCCTCGCCTCCACGTGGTTGTCACAGGTCATGATCATTTTAGCAACCGAGCGGAGAAAGAGACCAGACTGCTTCGAGATGCGGTATTCCGGTGACCAAAGAAGTTTCAACGGGCGGCGTGCCCATCCCCCGAGATATCTGATGTCACAGAACCTAATAGTATTTTGAGCATAGTCGAAGACTACTAGACCTGCAGAATAGAGCAACGTGTGTGCGTAGCAATGTCAAGTTTGAAATCATAAGCACAGGACAACGAGGATGATCGACGATATACAATATAGGCTACAAAAGAGGAAGTAGTATGATACAAACTCATCTATGCCAAGAAAGAACATACGAAGAAGTAGGTGTAAGATCTTGAAGTCATGAAGTGGGCAAGGACGTTGGATCCTCCATGTGGGGGTCATCCTCAGATATTGTTGTAGCATCGCTGGAATCAGACCACCCCAACAAACAACGTGTATTCGAAAGCCGATAAGGCTTGTACTGGTGTTCTTGTTGGTGCCGGGAAGTACGGGCAAGTGTCACCGCGTTGATAGATACACTGGCCATGTCTTTATCTCTGCCACGCTCAGTATCCCAATGCTCCTCGTATTTACTCGGGAGCGGTAACCGCGTCTTTCGGGTGGTTGCTCGACAATGCCGGTTCTAAATGATGCCTGAGTGATGATTAATGCTGAAATGAATATCAAGGAGGAGTGGTCGCTCGGGAAAGGGGATGTACGCCAATAAACGATGGTCAACCCTTTCTTGGATGACGTTCGTAATTGTCTAAGGATTTTGATTGCATACTCGCATTAAAGACTCGAGTATATCCATCATCGAGTCTAGAGAATCCCAGTGATTTTTTCTGGTGTGCGCCGATCGCTCTGGATCGCGTTCGTAAGAGAGGTCTCTCAGGAGCTGAAGAGTCCTGGTCTCAAAGTGCACTTTGCCGTCAGAAATTTTCATATTGGAGAAGCTGAACTGAGGGAAGCCTATGAGTAAATTGTCCTTCTGTAGCTCTTGAAATACGTTGTACGCCTTGAATAAACCTTTTATCAATATGCATTGCAATGCTGACAAGCGCATACATACCAATGCACGGTCACGAAACTCAACATAACGGCCACCCTTTGGTTCCATGACAATTCCAACAACTTCGTCATCACGAACTAGCTGGCCTAGTACCTTGAAATGTAGGTCCAAGTTACGCTGCCGCAAAGCGTCAAGGGAGACTATGGTCCTCTGCACGAACCTCAGATAGCGATCTTCGTGCCCATACCAGATTTCTACAAAGAGTCTTCAGCAGTTGTAGTCACAAAATAATGTCCAACTGACCGACGTCCGTGTTGTTCCACCTTCCTCTCCGATTCATGTCATATATCCACTCGGTAATTTCAATTTCACGCTCATCGATAAGGCGCTCCCAGGTCGGATGAGTAACTTTAAAAGGTTGTGGGTCATAACGGTGTCGGTACCAGACAATGTCCATTCCTTCGAAGGACCAAGAAAACCGTTGAGCTTTGCTCGAAATCAATGGTGCTGATAAGAGTTTCCTGTGATATCGTCAGAATACAAAGCAACATCTTTGATCATTGACTTACGATTAAGCCAACGAAGTGGCCGACTTCAAGCTCATGCTCTGACTTATGTTGCCCCACAATGTGCCGTTTTGGAGCGAATACGCGCAGAACATGCCCATCTCGAACAATGACATGTTCACTATCATTGTCGCCATCCCCTGCCAGAAACGCTACACAACATCAGGCAAAGATAAATGCTGGATCTGTACACTTACAAACGTGTGCTATCGCATGGGGAGGAACTTTGATCGTGGTTCCACGTTCTCAGAGTCGGTGGGATGGCCAGGGACAACACTTCGAAGATGTTGTTACTGTCTCACATCCAGGAGAACAAATCTATCGATGTTCCTGAATATATACAGCATCCTGCTTGATGGACAACGCCGGGCTGAGATGAACCACCCCTTGAATGTCCATGTGGGTCCTTGTTTGAGCTTTACATCAACGGTTTATTGCCTTTCCAGGTCGTAGTGTATGTTGGGTGTATGCGTTCTTCCAGCTTCATGATTTGCGGACTAGCATCGTGTTCTCAGACCTCATTTTTACCTTCACCCCCACAATGGCTCACCATTTCCAATGCTGTCTAGCTATTGCATTTTCTCCTTTTCTGTTTTTTTTGGCGTCAAGCAAGGTAGAACAGGGCGCTTTATATCTGTGAGTCCAATGATCTTAGTCCTCGTTAAAAGTAGATTTTTAGGTAGTAGCGATGCTTCACCTCCGTACCATCGAACGGTATTCCTCTATGTGCACTACCTATGTTTATCAGTGTCCGAAGTGCACCTGCACATGGAGTATGCTGTCTCGCTGTCCCGCAAATTGTGTCGATAATGGAGGACAAGCATCCATCGTTAAGGGTGCAAAATTTCTGTGTAACAGTTGCGCTGGAAGATAATGATTCTGGAACTCGGTAAGGCATCCATTCTGCCGATCCTCACAGCTCCTTACTGTTCTACTTCAGAGCAATCTTCTCTTTCTTCCTGTTTCATGATCTCACCTGGCTTTTTACATCTCTGACACTCTATGTCTTTGGTTCTCCTGTCTCTCTTCAAGTTCTTCTGGATCTCTTTGCTGTCACTGCTTCTTTCACATATCTCTTCATGGTTAATGACTGCCCGCCCTCCTGGAAATGCCGACAACTATTCTGTAATGGCAAGTGAATTTTATCATTGCAGATCGCCTCTCATTTATGAGTAAAATGACAGACTCGCCACACTGAACGTCACCCTCTACATCCCTTAGGCATTTTCGCCAGCCAACTACCCTGAAGATATCTTGAATCTAAATTCCGATACTATAGAATCGCACACCTCACTGCTACCCCTTAATGGTCTGTAAATGACGCATCACTTGCCTTGGCTCTTAGCCGCTAGTGTAAACCTAATCCTTGCTGCTTAATCTAACATCGTATGTCAACTAAGCTATTATGTAGAAGATGTAGAATACCGTTTGCCAGTAGATTCTAGACCCTTTTTAGTATACTAATTTTGTTGAAAGAGACTTATAATAATAATAATTCTTTCCACGCGCTGCTCAAAGATGATGTCGGTAGTCTCGGGCCCCAAAGCACTGTGAACGTTCATTTTATAATGAGCTACAACTCGAGCGATCTACACAACCCGCACTATTTTTAGACACGATCGCTCGATCATTTCGGTTCCTTCCGTATTCAGTTCTTAATGACAACATTACATGTCTGCAATTCGACTAGAAATCAAAACCTATCTCTTCGTCAAAGTTCACTAAGGTATAAGCGAGGTCCGAGTGTCGCTGGTCGCGCATGAGATCAAGTTGCCACATTGAAAACGGACTGGCGAGAGCGGTGATTTTAGGCTTCGACAGAGCGGGAGTGACAAAAAGATAGGTCCTTTAGCCTATTGGCAGTCAGAGTTTGCTCAGCTTTCGCTACTGGCTGTTCTACTGACTCCGCCGCTGTTCATCAAAATTGAATGTTACCATTACATGCAATGGTAACTAGGGATGTCCACCGTACCCGTATACGGGTACGGCCGTAAAGTGTACGGGCACTTGACAGGTACGGATGACCTGTAACCGTACCGTAATGGTGTTGCCTGGGATGCTTGACGGTGCGGTACGGCCGTATTACGGTCATACGGTTGTTACGGGTATTTCAGCAAGGAATGACTGCTAGAATCAATATATATAAGCTATGACTTTTGACTTTTATCAAGAATAAGAACATACTTTCATGATTCTTCCGATAACTGATACAGCCTAATTAGCGTTGCCGAAGAGTTTTCAAGGAGGACGGATGTCATCCTGCAAACAGAACCAGGCTCTGTTAGCCAAAAAAGTCTTCAATAGCACGCACTAAGAGAAAATGATGTCCAGGCTACTTCTTTATGAGCACACAGACAAATTCTTGGTCAAAAATTGAGCCGCATTGTGGGTTCCTGAGCTTTTGTGCACATACCCGTATTTACGGCCGTAAAACCGTATTACGCTATGGGTTGTACGTGCTGATGCCGTACCGCAAACCGTACCGTAAAAAGGTTCCTCGAAGGCCTGACGGTACGGGTACGGCACCGTATATACGGTACCCGTATCCGCCGTATGTACGGGGATAACATGGCTTTTTACCAAATTAGGAACGAGAGCGCCCTGTTCGCACATCAGCGCTGATCCTCTCACGTCGAAGTGCTACACACCATTGACAGCTTCCTTCATCCACAGAAAAATGGCGCTGTTAAGGATTAAACACCCACTGTTTATTTCATTGCGATGAGAAAAACGAGGCTGGTCTGTAGGTCCGAAGAAAATTCTGCCACCTGCCACCGTATAACCCGATGACCAATATGGACAAAATACCACTGTATTTGTGGGGTAATAGCATACCGCCCATAACAAAATGACTCATCGACGCCGTGACGCAACCCTCGTAGCCGGGCACAGCGACAGGGCTCAAAGTGTCAAGCCACCTTCCCGCCAAATTACCGTCAGCATTGTTGAGATTCGAGCACGGGAGGGAACGAAAATGAGCAACTCGTTTATACCTAGTATGCCGACATGGTGGCAAACGGTAAAGAAAAGAAGACTACGGGTACGGTAAGTAACGGGTTCGGAGCCGGTTGATTCCGACGGCTCGTACAGCCACAGCAACTCTAATAAGCATTTCCGATAAGGTACCCCTGATAGAGCCACTTTCCTCGATCACCATCAACCTAGATAAGGTATAGATAGATGTTAGCGAATTTGACAAGACCTTGACAACATATATAGTCCTTAGAGAGACTGATGAAGCCGTCACATGGGCGAACGCTGCCGACAAGATTGAATTCTCCCCATGCTGAATATCCATGGGGAGCGATATCAATATATAGCAAATAATAGAGTTCATTGACTGTACCTCGCCTGTTATGATGATGTCACAGAAGAGTCTCTGTTCGTCTGGCTGAAGGCGATGTGCTCTCTGGTAATAAAGAGGCTCCTTTCCACCAGGTTCGCGAACTTCAAGTCCCTCGTGATCGTCTTTGATATGAATTCCGGTTGGAAAATACGACCTCAAGGGGTCCCCGGGAGATAAGGGGTCAAATTCATTGATACTTACTAGTCGGCACTAAAGAGCCGGCGTAGCCAGGAGGTGGAGTTCGTGAAGCTTCCATGTTTGACGAAGTTTGACCACAAGACTTTTCTGCGAAATAGGAGGTGGTGCTCCAGACAAAATCGCCGCATATGCAGTAAATTCGGTATACTGTTCCTCTCATCATTTCGTAGATTATTACAAGAAACGGGAAAGACATACAGTGAAACTTACTTCCAAGCACCTTCAATACTAAGACCTTATGATGATATAAATGACCGTCGAGACAACCTAATAGATATTGTGTTAGGGGGGGTTAACAAACCGAAACGAGAACCTGGCAAGAGGACAGGACCGACTACTAAAAGCCATGATTTCGTTTGCTGTACCATTTCGGATGCCAACTACGGAGGCACGATTCGGATAAGACCTCGAACAAGATGCAAAAAAAAAAACAGTATTGCTGAAGGATTGCTAATTCCTCGACCGGGACTCGAACCCCGGTAAGCAGTACAGGATAAGACCCACAACGTCACGAAGGATTATTTGGTTGTCTTTTATAGTGATGCTCATGGTGCCTTCAACGGAGACGTAAATCGAAAGGGAGGCAGATGGTTCTTGTAATGAAAGTACGACTAAAACCGAAGCAGGAACCTGACTGATACCCCGAGCAAGAGGACATGACCGATTGCTAGGAGCCATGACTATGTCTGTGGTACCCTAACCGAGCCTGGAGAGTCGAGAATGTGGATAAGAGGGTTCGATAAGAGCTCGAGCGAAATGATACCAAAAAGGGTCCTGGATAGGCAACTTCATCCTCCGACTGGGACTCGAACCCAGGTAAGCAACGCAGGGTAAATCGTGCACAGTACCGCAACGTCACGATGAAGTATCCCATTTCTTGCTTAGAGCTTCTCTTATACGTTAAGTAGGTCGAACAAAATGGTGTGAAAAAGAGATTTCTAGGGACCATCCTTCGACCGGGACTCGAACTCAGATAACTAGCATGATAAGACCACAACATCACGAAGGATTGTCTGAACAAGCCGCCTTTAAAGAACACGCACGTGACGCAAAGTTGAAAGGCAGATAGCAGGACCCATGATTATCCCGCAAAAGGTTTCATCGGAAGTCCGGACAAATTCTCGAAATCCAGGGCTCGAGCTTACCTCAAAATCCGGACAAATCGACCCTTCGGCACCAGCAGCTTAGATCGAAAATCCGGACAATGTGTGGCGGTCATCGAAGGTTAGATCAAAATCCGGACAAAACGTGCTCCGCGGGACTCGGGAGAGGTCCTCAGTAACAAAGTACATTATTTGCGTCACTTAGTATTTTGTTCTACCACGCGACAAATTGAAAACAATGTATAATGGCTACAGGACATTGCCTTACTAGGAGACGCTGCACGAAATTGGACAAGTCTTATTATTATGATAATTTACCTGAAATCTATCTGCTACTTTGACTTTGTCGGTCTATAACCTCCTACAACACAAGGCTTCTCATCTACAAACATCTACCAGCCTACCCCTTACCATCTCCAGCAGGCTCCAATCCAACAACGGCCGATGCCTCATGACTACTTATACGTGTTCGACGATGACGAGTTTGAAGCCTCAGATCTGGCATGGGACGAGTCTGAATGGATCGGATGCGGACGAGAGTATCGAAATGTTCCTGAAAACGTCGCCAAGATCGGTCAAAGCATCTTGGCTATTCCCTCGCTATTTCAGTCGCTCCTACCATCGAAAGAGCTCTCCATTTTGGAGTTCATCGCGCTCGCACCGACATTGCCAGTACAAGACGAAATCACTGGTAACATCATAGAGATAGAGGAGAATGAGGACGAAGATGAATAGAAGTATTTTGTAGAGACAGACAATTTATATTAATATTCTGCGATTTTATTTTATTTTATTACGATTTTTACGATTTTTTTGCGATTTTTTCGTGAACTTACATCAAAAGTCCGGACAAATTTGGAGACAGGGCGAGGTTACCACCGGAGTCCGGACAAATTTTTCAAAATGGCAAAATTTCTGATGAAACCTCTGAGAGGATAATCATGGGTCCTCAGATAGCCTAGTAATGAAAATACGGTCACTTGCACGAGGCATGATGCGTACGCGGAATCAAGCTCAGGCTCATGCGCAAAGAAGAAAAAGATTACAACAAAATTTAACCCTTCCAAAGGGATTCGAACCCTAGTTTTGGACGTCACACACCCAGTACGTCACGAAAGACATGGATTATGCCTACAACTGGACAACCGTAATCTTCCCAAACCCCGACCCAAGGGCGATCCTCCCGAGTTCTTCATCATAATCCAACGCGGTCCAATTATTCAACGGGTTCGGGCACACCTCGCGGACACGAGGTTTAGCAGTGGGATTAAGCGGGCCGGGGAATACGGCAGCCATGAGCGTCTCGCGGTGTTCTTGATCCGGGAAGGTCATCACACGATAGGGGCGTATCCATACAGCAGTCTCACATTTCCCGAGTATGACGTCTGTGCATTGAAGAGAGCCGCATTGGGAGGTTATTTCGCTGGTGAAGGTTGGTGGGAAGGAAGAGATGGAATAGAGTTTGAACAAGTCAAGCCCTGATATCCAGGAGTTATCAATCTCGGAGCGGATGAGGACCGATGTGGGTGTTGCACTGGCACCGTCGACGCATCTGAAGGAGTGGGACGCAACGGGAGAGTGTGTTTGTCCGTGGAGGAAGGGCAGGGTAGTGTACAGGTTGATGGAGCGTGCACGGATGACAAGAATGGTTAGCGCGGTGAAGATGACTTGGATGCAGTGGCCATGCTGTAAGTGGATGAGATGAATAAGCGATAGGTAGAACAGTTAGCGAATAGTTACCTGCATGTCTCCTTCATCGAGGTAGGCTCGCTCATCCGTCCTCCAATTATAAATCAATGTCTTGGACAAGTCATCGCTGAGGGCCATGATATCACCAGTGAGGGTGACAAGGTGAAGGTCGATATCGAAAGAGTGAATTTCACGCAGCGTTCCATCGTCATCCAGGTGCAAGAGCGCAATCCTCTGTGACCTACACAAGTTAGTGATGCGTCGTCAGAATAACAAGGACTCACCCATCCAACGCCACAGCGATACTCGCCTCAGACTCTGTATCTGTGTTCAGCCTCACCCCAGTAAACGGCACGCCTCTCGGCGACCACTCCGAGCACTTGTGCCTGCGCACGATATCCCAGATCGCTAGCACCGACCGGGTCCCTTTCGATACAGTCAGCAGCCACTTGTGTTGTCGGCCTGGTATGAATTTGATTTCGGATACGGGGGACCCGGTGAAACTCGTCTCGCTCGCTGGCATCAGAGGAGAGTTTGCAAGCCATCGAGACGTGAGTCGGTACGAGTGAAGCGTGCGTTGCTCAAGGTCTGTATCATCGATGGGAGCGGGGTAGCCATTGGAGAGGATATCGAGTTTGAATGCGTTTGTCCAGACGATGTGTAATCTTGTGAGCGTATTGAACCGTTTACATGTCTGTCACTATTAGCACCTAGAATCTCTGGGCTAGGAAAGACTCACTTGGCGGAGGAGAAGGATGTCAGGAACGGAGAGAAATGCGATAATGTAAATCAGCACATCGTTCGGTAAGTTGTAGAGTGCGTCGTTCATGGACGTTGCAGTCCAAGGTAACTATATAGTTACGGGCCGAATAAACCGGTGACTAAGCTGTTCCCATGGCATTCCCGAGTAGTCGGCGCTGAGATAGCCTTCGGAAGGTCGCAACATCGACTGTGAACGACTTGCCCTTCCTTCATGGTATGAGAGGTGCTCTGCAGCAGATTGATGATAGAACGTGCTCCCTGTTTTCGACTTATCCCAGAGCTGCAAATCGTCTCGCAAAAATAGAACTTTGATTGTCCACTGTCGTGTTCCCGCTATACCTCAGTCTGTAGGCCCGTAGACTGAGATGCTATATATATTTCTCTAACGCGATGATGCGCCATTATCCTGACCCAAAAATCGAGGAAAAAGCATGGAGTAAGCTGTGATATGTGCATGCACCAGAGGGGAATTGAACCCTACATGAAAGTTAACCATTGCAGCAGTAGTGCCGTGTGATGGATAACAAGAACACCTCATTTAGTCTTCGTAAAACCGCGACTGCAAAGGACTCTCAATGGGCAGGGCGGTTGTCCTGAGGCTTGAGCTTCCACGACCAGGTGAGATTGAGATTCGTGCTCGTTAACTAATACTCATTAAAGAGCTTGGACAGCACAAAATTTGAACAATTCCTTTTCCTTCCTGCTGTAAGTATCGTTCGCCTTCGAAGCTTGGCACGTCTTATTGCCGTTTCAGACTCAAGCATTTGGCGGGAATACTTATCTCGAACAAAGATCCTAGGCAACGGAATCATATCAGGAACGACAAGTCTAAGAAATTCGAGTATACGCGTATTATTTTTCCATTGCAGAGTAGTCTAATTGAATCAGCATACGCACCTAAAATACCTTCTTTCTTCTTGTAGTCCTCGCGTCGTTGCTCTCAATTTTCAGAGAATGTCTTGAGATCTATCGCCATTGCGTCAACTTCTTGAACTCAGCCTTATAAACGAGAACGGACCACTCCACCAAATACGAATCAAAATCCCCTTTTCTGTTCCTTAAGACTACAGCGAGCTGAATCACTTTCTTTGCCTCGAATTCAAATCTACGACTCGGAAGGAACTGTAGAAGGTGCTCCATACTGTGACGGATGTTGTTGGATGAACTCGGCAGCCTTTCTAAACGTTGTTCGGCCGTAAGGCCCATACCTGCACCCCTACGAGGAGAGATGAATATTCTCCGGCATCTTTTCCTAGAGTTCGCTCACCGAAGTCAGACTTTTGTAAACCTAGGGATTGCATTAGAATTTAGACGCTTTCAGCCGGTCCTAGTGAGGATAGAGTCATCAAGCCCCCTGGGAGGCCTTCATGATGCACCGTATTGAAGTTAACGTCTACCAAGGGTTCAAATCCCATTTGAAGAATATGACCAAAGATCGGTAGCTTTTTATTTCCTGTATTACTTGCATCAAAAGGACACCTGCTTCGACACTTTCGTTTGAGTGAAGGGTCTGTTCTATGACAATTTTAAATGTTCAGCGATTCCAATTTTTGAGGGGCGGGCCCCCTCTCCAAACTTTGTTATACACCGGTTTCGATGAAAGCTGAGATCGATATAGCTAGATAGTGCACATAGTACTAGGGAGCTACGGTGAGACGTGTCGATGGATACCTTCCGGCTATAGCTCCTACAGATGGTGGCAGATATGATTAGGTTTTAGAACTACATGAAGAACTGGAGCGTCTGTGCAACGAAAAAAAGGATCAGCTCAGCTTCATAATCATTTGAAAGGGATTCGAACCCTGATAATGGACATAAGTAGTGTACCCAGTATGCCACAAAAGACTACAACTGGATAATTGCAGTCTCAAAAATCGAAATATATTTTCCTTGATATTCAAATCCTCACAAGGAGACCCCTCTAGCTGGTTGGCAGATCGTGAACTTTTTATTATGGTTAATGGGTACCGAAACAAGGACAGGTGACATTTAGCTGTTCAGTCGCGTACAAGTATTCCTTCATGACGTAGTAGTTAGGTCTACCAAGTACGACTTGGGTTCGAATCCCAAGGGAGGAATAATCGAGCGCAATGATTTTGTTTTATTCCTCATAATTAGGTACCTGTACCATCGACTGAATTTTGAAAGCCTGAAAGGTTTTGTCTGACATCCGAAAACCAAACTGTCCCTTGACAGAGACATGCGAAGGAGCATAGACGCTGGCTTAGCATTTACGGTATTGATGGCTCTTGCGGCTCCGATTCCTTCCTGACCACAGAAAGAACGAACTATTTGCGCTACGATAAATGTGGTCGTTAAGACCGATATTTTAAGTGTTTCCCTTTACTACACCATTCGAGGAAAAGAGATTGTTCCTCAAGAAGTTTACGGTCAGTTTGTTGGTCGCCTCTCGCCTCTACCTCTAATAGCTTTCCCGTACTATTTACTGAATTAAACAGCTAGTACGAATCGTCCTGGAACAGGATGTTACATACCCAGTGCTACGTAGGAGAATACCCCATGGAATACGCGGAGATCAATTCGTTCATCTGTGTACGGTGCCGACATCTGGTGCTTCTCTCTTTCTGTAGGAAAAACAAAAGCCAGCTCGGAAAAAATTCGACTCCTTGCATTCTCCCCTTAGCACAAGGCCCTGAGGAGGGTGGTTGAGTTCCATGAGTTGCGAGAAAGGGAAGCAAAAGATCGACTCAAATAGGGTCATGACCACGACACGGAATCGAACCATGCATGGCGTCTTGTCGCCTCCGTTGATTCATTGAGGCTTGGAGGGAGATATCAGCGAGATTCTCGAATTTCAACTGTAACGTAAGACGAGAGAAACTGTCTTACAGAAGTGTTCATGCCTTTTTTTACCTTCTTGGAACATGTATCGTGTCGTGTTTTGAAGAAAAAAAAACTTATCACACTTATCACAGTTACACAGATAACTGATCCACGGAATCGAACTATGGACAGCCGGTGCTATTATATCTTGAGCTGTGCGTCGTTAGTTAGGTAGGTACAACTTACGAGATTAAAAAGGGCAGATGAAAATTAATATGACGCCTTGATATGTGGTAAACTCGGAGCCCAACACAGGAACGAAGGGTTATTGTTATTGTGAATATACGCTTCGTAATGATTTCTGCATCAGGGTTGAAGACGCAGAAGGGAACTGGATTGGTAGTGGAAAAGCACGGTCATCTCACCTATCATCATCCGAGCGCCAAGGCAAGTGTCGTTTCGTGCAAGGAACGCCCAACTTATGGGCCTCTGTTTGGCTGCGAGAAAGAGAAGATGGACAGAAAGAAAAGAAAAGAATCCTTCGAATGAGATTTAAACCCTGCGAAGTAGTGTCAAGAACGGGGTATAACAATACACGTTCCGAACCGAACATGCAAACCAATGTTTCATCCTGGATTGGATAGGAAGATATTAGCTTAAGCCAGACCAAAATAACGGCGCATCAAATTAACTTGATGAACAAGAAAAAAATTGAAGCGTACTACAGGGATTTCTTAACCCCTGGTGGTGGGCGAAGGGTACCAGTAAGCCCACAGCGACACAAAGGTTCATTGTAGCCCCTACATGCCGTCGATTTATAGGGATTTCCTGTCACTGGAAATGCTGATGAATACCGATAAACAGAAAGAACCCGCCTGACATCGAGGACAGGAAATGGAAGGCCGTATCCTCCGTGATGGATAGATACACTGAAACTAGAAAGTATCTCTAGTTTAATGGACACGGGTTAGCAGCGAGAACGAAAAAGCCGAAGACTAGCCATTTGAGTCCTTCGAAAGGGATTTGGACCTTAGAATTGGATACAGTACGCCAAGAAGGATATATTTGGGACTAGAACTGAACAATCCAAACTGAGGGCGATACTACTTAGTTCTTCGTCACAATTCAGGGCAGTCCAGTTCTTGGATGTGTGCGCTGAGCGGAGCAGGGAATATGACAGCGACTGGTGGTTCACAACCATGTTCGCAGTGGGAAAGCATGCCATCTTCACAAACGCTAACACATCGTCATACTGCGGCACAGCGCTTGCCGAGAGTGCATCGGGGTGCGTCCTGGCGGGATAATATCCTGGAGAGGAGGACTGCGGGCTAGGAGTGTGAATAGAGATCGAGTAAATAGAACGATGACGACCAGGGGCTGTAGTTCACGGAGCAAGGAAAGGCACATGGCGCAGACGACGAGTACGGCAAAGATGGCTTGGATGTAGTCGTCGTACTGTGAGTGGAAGATGTGAATACACGTGATTAGAAGAGCTGGGGCACGTTTCCCTAACTCTACACGTCGCGTACGTGGACGCGCCCACTAATTTTTCGGTTGTATCTATATATTAAGAGAGGTGGACCACAGCCACACAATTTGCTTATGTAAAATTAGCGGACTTTGAATTTAACGGCCATTCCCATACCATGGCCCTTTCCGACTGAGTTTGAATATGGGCACACTGCCGCCCACCCTTTTTCGTGCCTGCACCTTCCTCCACCCGTGTCGGTCCGTCGTTTCACACTCCCTGCACCGCGTTATCCCAGGTAAGGATTAGTTCCTTTTCTTATGATGTTGGCCCATCTGATCATGCTCTTTTAGGCAATTTGGGTATCCTTTTCACAGTACTGCTCATCAATCTTTGATGGAAGCACCCTTTTGCTGATTTTCTTTTCAGGTGTTCTTGCTCCGGGTTTGTGTTTTCTCTCACGGAAGTGACTTCCCTTTGCTTCCGGAGTCTATTTTTAGCTGCTTTCAGTCCAGATCATTAGTACAGAGTAGATCAAGGTGCTGCTGGGTGATCCCCTCAATTTCTGTGTCAAAGTGAAGACGAGAGCTCTCAGATTGGATTCTGGGCCTCTCTGCTTTCTTTAGGGCACAGTTATTGGTGACAAGCCTACCCTCCTGCATGCCTGTGAATAGGGGCCTCTGTCAAGCACAACGAGCCAGGGAGATTGGTGTGGCGGGACTGATTGGGTATCTGTGTTCACACAGGTATAGTTGCCCCCCCTTCCACTTGCTGGAAGTGTAGCTCCATAAACTGCTGTTGTAGCATTGAATTCCTCTGTGTCAAATTTTCTTGGTCTGTGAGCAGTCTATCATAGATTTCTGTTGTATAGAGGTTTGTTACTCTGCGATCGAGACTGATATCACTATTTCTTGATACCCTACAATGTATGTATCTGTTTTCTCTCATTTGATGAACTTAAGATGCTTATTACTTTGCTCTAATAGGAACCCATCCACTCCCTCCAGATCATGTGATCCTTTTCATTCTCCTCCAGTTACACCAGAGCGTACACGTCAGACTCAGCGGGAGCATGATCACCTTCAGCGTCTGCAGATGACCTCTCCTTCTCATCGCCATGGACGATCTGCCCACCCAGGTCCTGACCCTAATATTGCACTTCCACCCTTACATATTCCACCTGAAACACGTATTCCATCTCAGCTGGACCGACCACATGAACATCCTATGCCTGTAGTGCCATTGCTTCCTGCCACTACCTCCAGAGGTGTTCATCGTGGAAGACCACGTGGTACTGGCCATGGTGGGGATCCCGGTGGTCATTCTTCCTCACATAATGCTGCTTCTGCAATGCATCCTCCACAAAATCGGGGTCGAGGTCATAGGCAGATTCGTGGTCAAGGCCGAGGTGCAGTTCAGGTTTCTCATCCACGGCCAGTATCACTATCAGATATTGACATGATGAATCTGGCTGGGCACCAACAATATCAACAGCGAGTACCAACTCCGCCACCTCCTCCATCACCAACTCCACCACCCCCTCCACCACCACCTCCACCACCAACTCCGCCTGCACCACCTGCACCACCTGCACCACCACTATTGCCTTCACCACCACCACCACCACCACCAAGAACAATTCCAACTTTACTCCCTACTGCAAGACGTCCACATGTTGAACCACATTCTCAACATAGCATTGGAAAGATGGAGTGGCTTTGTGAATACTGTGGTGCACCACATTGGTATAATGAGCGTCTTAAATCCAAGTCAAGAACCAGACCCCATTTTGGCCTATGCTGCTTGCAAGGACAGGTCAAACTGCCTCACCTTCTTCCTGCTCCTGGCGTTCTCCATAACCTTCTGTGTGGTGTCAGCCCGATGTCTAATACCTTTTTAAAAAATATCCGACAGTACAATGCAGCTTTGGCATTCACATCAGTAGCAGTGAAGGTTGATCAGGCGATTACCAACTCTTCAGGACCATACTGCTTTCGTGTATCAGGAGAGCTTCATCATCAAATGGGATCTCTGCTACCAAGAGAAGGAGAGGATATGTCTTATGCGCAGCTGTATATACATGATCCGATGGAAGCATTAGGAATGCATAATCGCCAGAATCCCAATCTAAAGCCAGAGATCATGTCAGCACTTCAGGGGTTAATGCACGATGTAAATCCCTATGTTCCTTTGTATCGACAAGCATATCTCATTATGAAGGACAAACCCCGTGAAGAGTATCCAAATCTGGAAGTTCGATTGCATGTGGGGGATGATACAGATGGTCGGCGATACAACCTTCCAACAGCTGATGAGTTAGCAGCTGTCATTCCTGGAGATGGATCTGAGCCTGTGAAGAATGAACGGGATATCGTCTTACGTATGCACAATCAGTCTCTCAAGCGCATCAGCCAACTTCATCCAAGCTACCAACCTCTTCACTATGTTCTTCTCTTTCCATATGGAGAACTGGGGTGGAATCGCTATATACCTCTGGAAGAGACAGCAAGGAGCACCCGCACAGAGCGTAAAATGGTCACTCAGCACAGGTATTATGCATATCGTCTTCACGAGCGCCCAACAATTGAGCCAGATGCTCCATTATACAGAGGAGGCCGTTTGTTTCAGCAGTATATTGTGGATGCATGGGCATCAATTGAGCAAAGTGATCTCAACTGGGTTCGAAACAATCAGAAAACCATCCGTGCAGATCTGTATAAGGGGTTAGTGGATGCTGCCAATAATGAGGATGGATTGCGCAACTCTGGCCAACATATTGTCCTTCCATCATCACATACAGGCAGCCCACGTGCAATGTATCAGCTTTATCAGGATTCTATGGCAATCTGTCGAGCTTTGCAGAAGCCAGATATTTTTCTTACAATGACAGCAAACCCACAATGGCCAGAAATTGTTGAGGCTCTGAAGCGTACAGATGGACCTGATCAGAAGGTGGAGGATCGACCTGATATTGTGGCCAGAGTATTTCAGTTGAAGAAGGAGGCTCTGCTGCAGGAAATCAAAAAGGGTGGAATATTTGGCAAAGTCAGAGCTATTGTGCATACAATCGAGTTTCAGAAGCGTGGACTTCCTCATATGCATCTTCTGATTTTTCTGGATCCTGATCACAAGATTCGCTCTCCTGCTGATGCTGATTCAGTCTCATGCGCTCAGATTCCTGATCCTGAAACACACCCTATTCTCCATGAAGTTGTTACCAAGTGTATGGTGCATGGTCCCTGTAATGAGCGCTGCATGAAAGATGGTCGCTGCTCAAAGAACTTTCCAAAGGATTTTAATGAGCAGACAGAGTTCACCACTGATGGATATCCCAATCTGGCACGTCCTAATAATGGTCGCAAGTATGTCAAAATGCGTGGCCAAACCCAAATTGTCTACACCAACCGTGATGTTGTGCCATATAATCCCTACCTCAGTGCACGTTACAACTGTCATATCAATGTGGAGGTCTGTGTCTCTGTAAAGGCCATAAAATATATCCACAAATACATCTACAAGGGTCATGACAGGACTACATTGGAGGTTCGGGATAAGGATGAGATCAAGGAGTTTTTGGACGCCCGCTACATCTCTGCTATTGAATCATGCTGGCGAATCTTCTCTTTTCGGCTGCATCAGGAGGAGCCAAATGTTGTTCGTCTTCATGTTCATCTTCCCAATGAACAGTTGATCACATACGATGAGAATGATAGTGCTGAAAATGTGTTAGCTGCTGCTGATGCAAAATCTACAACTCTGTTACGATGGTTTGAACTCAACCAGAGAGATCCAAGTGCACGGCAGTATCTATATCAGGAGATTCCTGCTCATTATACCTGGGACAAGAAAAACTGGAATCCACGCCAAAAATATACTATGATTGGTGTCACTATTGGCCGCATGTATCAAGCTGCTCCCTCTTCTGGTGACCGGTTTTACCTTCGGCTACTTTTGACAGCTGTTGCTGGCGCTCAATCATTTAGACATCTGTGTACAGTCAATAATGTGGAGTATGCCACCTTCAAAGAGGCTTGCATTGCTATGGGTTTGCTGGAGGATGACAATGAATGGAGACAGTGCTTGGAGGAGGCAGCCATTATGCAGTCAGGAGCACAGTTGCGATCACTTTTTGTGACACTTCTTCTCTTCTGCCAGCCAGCGAAGCCAGATGAGCTGTGGGAACAGTTCAAGGAGAACATATGTGATGATCTGGCATACAAGCTTCGCCAGCATGATATTCCCAATCCAACAGAAGCTCAGCTTTATGATTTTGGCCTGCATCTAATTGATAAGCTTCTTCGATCTCATGGTCGACATCTTTCTGAATGGACTCAGATGCCTGCCTCTACCATGGACTGGGCTGCTTATGAGGACAACCCTCTTTTGGCAGCACAGCTGGCATACGACATTCTATCTTTGCAGCAATTGGTCAATAATAACCTTCAAACCTTCAATGCAGAGCAGCGTGAGGCTTATGATATTGTGGTGGAGTCTGCTACTCATCAACAAGGGAGATCAGTATTTCTTCATAGTGCTGGAGGTGGTGGAAAGACATTTGTCTGCAATACTATTGCTGCCGCTATTCGTGCTCAAGGACAGATTGTGTTAACCTGAGCCTCCTCTGGTATATCTGCTGTTCTCTTAGCTGGAGGACGTACAAGTCATAGCACCTTCAAAATTCCAATCCCTTCACGTGATGATACAACATGCAGTATTCGCAGAGGGACTCACTTAGCTGAGCTTCTTTGTCGGACTGCACTCATCATTTGGGATGAGGTTCCTATGCAGAACCGACATGATATCGAGACTGTGGATCGTACTCTTCGTGATATTCGCAATAACAATGCACTCTTTGGTGGAATCACTGTCTTATTTGGTGGTATGTTATTATTATTGGTTAGGTTTTTATTGATTGTCTTTGCTCATTTTTTCTCTTAGGAGACTTTCATCAGACATTGCCAGTTGTTCCACGAGGATCACGGGAGCAGATTGTGGCAGCTTCATTTCGTCGATCCCCTTTGTGGCCTTACATTCAGGTCATTCACTTGAAAACAAATATGCGCCTGGATCAGACTCCTGAAAACATTGAGTTTGCACGTTGGCTGCTTACTGTGGGTGCAGGCGAAGGACTCACCGAAGATCGTGTCATCTCACTTCCTCCTTCTATGCATCTTACCAACTCTTCACTTTCTGGACTCATCAATTACATTTACCCAAACATTGCAGCTGGCCATTTTCAGGATTGCTTCTTTTTGGAACGAACAATTCTCTCTGGACGTAACGATGATGTGGATGAAATCAATCAGAAGGTTTTGGAGATGTTCCCAGGACAGGAGACTGTTTATTGGAGTACAGACAAGATGATAGAGGATGAGTTGGATAATGCTGCTATGCTTTATCCAGTTGAATTTCTTCAAAACTTCAATGCCTCTGGATTACCACATGCAAAACTGGCACTCAAAGTGGGATGTCCTCTCATGCTTCTTCGTAACCTGGATCCAGCAAATGGTCTGTGCAATGGGACACGAATGATTCTCACACGATTCCGGCCTCATGTATTGGAATGCCGCCTTCTTAGTGGCACCAATGCAGGCAAGACTGTCTTCATCCCACATATCACACTGAATGCAGACACAGCAGAACTTCCTGTTGCTTTTTCACGTCGTCAATTTCCAGTCAGATTGGCCTTTGCAATGACAATCAATAAGTCCCAAGGCCAGTCTGTTACTTTTGTTGGGTTGGATTTGTGTACTCCAGTTTTTTCTCATGGACAGCTTTACATAGCACTTAGCCGCTGTACTTAAGGACAAAGGATTCGAGTTCTCTTTCCAGATACAGAAAGAGGTACAGACACTTTAAATATTGTATATCCTGAGGCTCTACTACATGCATAATATGGATTTTTTACATTTAATACATTTAACAAGGATTTTACTCAACTAATATCCCAAGTATAAAGCCGGGTTTGGGGCGGGCCCCAACGAGCCGGAGACCCGTGTTGTAGGCTCGTGAGCGTCGAGGAGACGTCGCCACAGAGAATGATTATGTAACCAGTGATGTTGACATGTACGCGCTGGGAGGAGGTTGGATTTCGTGCAGGTTTCCATTGCCGTTGGTATCCAAGAGCACGAGTCCTCTGTAAGTCACATAAGTCGGCCATCGTTCATGTTGATCAGAGTAACGAGTGCCTACCTATCCAATGATGCCACCACATTCGACTCGTCCGTCCGCGCAATATCCAAGACCGTCAGGATCAACCTGGTATGCTTCATATCCACTTGCAGGTACCATCCCAGTCCTCGGAAGCGGGCGAGGAGAATTCTGCATTCGACCCTTGCGTGCTTGCGTTCAACTGCGTTTTGATATGCCTGCCTGGCATCTACCCTTGGAAAACACGTATAAATCTTAATTTTATTATCCTACAAACTACGTTTGTAGCTGTGCGAGTAAGAAAGAACCTGCAAGGTACACAGCAAGAAGTGTTAAACCCCACTGCGTCAGTAAGGACTCAGCCGTGACAAGCCTAAGGGCTCGGGCAACAGACCGGTGATCCGATGACTCAGCCCGAGTGACCGAAGGTCCAGGCAGGTCGAAAGCACATGGCTCCAACCGAACCGGCATCCCAGGCACTGATGGCCACCTGATGGCATCGGTCCGAAAGTAAGAATAACAAAACAAAGAACGATCGCATATGGCTTTACTTACCTGGCAGCTTTCCTAGTCTCTCAGGCGGATGGTTGGCTCGCTGGGTAGATGAGAAACAAGAACTGTAACACCAGGGGCTCTGACCCGGTACAGGTAAAACTTAGTATCATGAGCCAGGACACCAGATTGCGGCACAAGATCATGATCGGGTTCACCTGGGAGCCAGGATATGAGCTCATATCTGTCAGGAAGTGAGCTCATATCCACCCGGCTCAGTCAGCGGGCGCAGTAATAGTACCTGGAAAGATTGGAAATATAGATAGGGTAGAATAGTATAAATACTGTCCATGTAACTAGCGGGAGGTCAGGTTTCTGACCCCCGGAACGCTACCAAGCAAATTAGTACGGGTTTTGGTTAAGAGCTTCGAGTCCTAGACTCACCTGGAATTGTATTTAGTGACCTGGTCACGTTTTGTGTGCAAGAACCATTCAGAAAGCAGTCAGTTCAGAAAGATACAGACAGACAGTCAGAAGTACAGTCCAGAATCCGTGTTAGCACCAGTAAAACTGCAACCAGGCAGACAGTATCAGTTCAGACACTGCACCAGGCAGTTAGTACGCATTCAGGAAACTGCACCAGGCAGCCCATTGGTATCAGATTGTGTTCGGTAACACAGAAAGTCCAGATTTGTGTCGTTTCAGAATATTGCAATCAAACAAATTATATTCATTATCAACCCGGAACTAGTATCCACAGTACAAGCATCGACCCGGTGTAACTTACCCCTTCGAACCGCAATTATTGGGTGTGTTAGGGTGTGTGTGTGTAGCACTTCGCCTTCCTTAGCATAGTTAGTACCTTTCAGTTTGAATGCATTCAACTCGGATGCGTTTGCATTCCTTCGATGCGTTCAAGTGCGTGACCTGCTAATAGTTAGTCTACCTTCAAGAATAATACTACCATATGTATTTATATGACGCACTTACCTACTTTCGACGTATTTACTGGACATGTATCGGCAGCTTTCTATGACATTGAAACAGTGTGAAACTATCTTGGAAAGCCATAAAGGCGTGGATTTTAACTAGTATATGTCTTAGAACATAATTCTCTTACTTCAGTATCATTTCGCATTGAATCAGTTGTGAACCCTTGCATTTGTTGGGCTTTTGGTAAACCGAAAAACTTGTGTGCACCTCTTGAATTGACGCAACTCGCTTATGCAACTCAAAAATAAGTCACGCATGCGTTATTAAATAGAACGTGAGCGTCGTTGTAATAAACGCATGTGTTGCCCAAACTAACGCATGCGTTCGAGACAAAACGCAAACGAGAATGCAAATGTGATGATGGTTGTGATGGCATGTCATGTTTGCGTTAGGCTGCGTTGAACTCGAGTTGAACTGTGGTGGCTTCTCCCATTGCACTTCATATGTGCTCGGCTACATTCTCCAAGCTTAAGAGAGATTCTCCAATGGATTCCTGATATATATATCTCACTATAATTTGCGGAAACCTACCAAGATTTAGCTGAGACGCCTTGAACTGGTTCTCTTTCCTCCGATCTGTTTATATTGCTCATACTATTTTCATACCTCTAACATAGTCCAATATCCCTGGAAGCCCTCAAGATGTGTTTTCCGGAGGGAAATATCCACATGAGTGATCAGGTGGGTTCACACTTAATCAGGGAGTGTCCTTCTATGGGATGAGACCTTGTTGGCATCAAAGTACAGTGCTGAGATCTTTTACGAGTACATTAGACTGTTACATTCCATCTATTTGATAGCTAAAGTACATAAAAGTATTATTACGCATGAACGCATCTTTGTCAAGTTCGTACATGCAAACGCAAGCGTGACAAACACATGCATTTAAACGCAAATGCACGCATGCAAACACGAACGCAGAATTCACCGTGCCCCTTGGAAGCGGGTGAGGCGGCGAAACTCGTCTTGCTTCTCCGGATTAGAGCATTTGGAGACCGGTATATGGGATGGTAATCGGAAAGAACACAAAACTCGGATGCATTCGTGTACTCTTGTGAGCGCTTGCATTCAACAACCAGAGATCATGTACAAGTGAAATACTCACTCGGCAGAGAAGAAGGGGAGAGAAATGGGATGGTATTCGTCGTAGAAAGGCCTGGAATGATTACATGCCTATGCGCAGTACGTCGGGACTGAGGCGTGTTTGCTTAAATATAACATTTGTTGAGAGAAGCGAGTAGTAGTCGGTGTAGCATGCCAGGATACTTTTGTTGATGACATAGAAACGCGTCGAGGGTCCATGCGTCAGTGGAATAGTATCTGGGACTCCTTCCTGCCATTCTTTCTGCGGTCCGATACTAAGAACACCCAGCAAGTCTATGAGCGGGAAGACAACGAACCCCTCCCAAAGCATACCCGAATCCATAGCAACAACTAGCAACAACCAGTCGCTGCGAACGGTGTCGGTGAGGCTTCTCCTGATTCCGAAGGTGCATCAGTTCAGCATTCTCTCGGACGCATAAACAGCATACAATCCTGTACACCTGAACAATCGTAATATCCCTGAAAAACAGTCTTCATCATAATCCAACGACGTCTAATTGTTGGACGAGAACGAGGACTTGGGCAGTGGACTACGGAAGATAGCTGCGTGTTCGACCATTGCGTGACAATGGCAGGGGACCTGGCATCGGAGGGCTCCGCATCAGGAGATGAGGAAAGAGAGGGAGAGGGAAGTTAGTTCAGATGCTCGGGGTTGTTGTTTCGCTAAGCGGATGAGGACAGAGGGCGGGTGTAGTGCTGGTGGGCCGACTTGCCTGACAGAGTGGGTGCGCCCACTACCGGGGTGTTGTAGAGAGTGATCCAGATCGGGCACAGACGATGAGGGTGGCGGGTGGGTTGTGGATAACTGGGGATGCGGTCATCATACTATGAGTGGATGGGATGAATAAGCGTGATTATAGTAGTTGTAGGAACCATACCTGCAACTCCCCTACGCCACCGAGTTCTAGTTCCAGATGAGCGCTTCGTGGAAGTTGTCTCTGAGAGCTAGGACTTTGCCCGTGATGTGGACTGGACGCAGGCAGAAGTCGTCCCGTTGTCGTCCAGATGCAGGAGTTCGATTCTCTGTAGCCTACATAAATTAGCGTAGTTCACCAGATGGACGAGTGCTTACCTATCCAAGATACTTGATTGGGAGTTACGTTCTGCATTAAGCTTCGCTCTAGTCGACAACGTGCTTCTCGGGGACCAATCTGCGAACCGGTATCCGCATCCGATAACCCAGACCATGAGGACCGACCATATTTCCCTTAGATACAACCAGGAGCTGGTAGCCTTGGAGGGCTTTGGATACGTGGGATCTAGTGAAGGTGGTTCAGGGAGAGGAGAGCCAGCGAGAGGCGGATCAGTAGGCGTGGCGCATCTTCATCGCAGGAATATGGTTAGTTGTTGGAGAGGATGTCGAGTTTGAGATTGTTCGTCTATATGATGTGGGGCTATATGATTGCGTGGAACCATTTCCGCGTCTGGGTTCGCACTGTCAGTGATGCGTGCCAGGAAGCAGGGAAAGTCTTACCAGGCATAGTCATTTTTCTGCACCATCATCCATGAAGCCCGTCCAATCAAACAGCGCATTAACCTCATCACGATGAGCCTTAACACTTCTTCCCTTCTTCCTATACCACCAACAAACCACACGATTCTTCATCACAGGAATATGCACCTGTGAGGGTCAGAGCATGCTGTTATGGATATTGGGTATCCACTGATTCGGTGCATGAGTCAACACATGCCCGAACTCGGCCTTCTCGGTCCTAGTAGTGACTCGCTCGTACTTTCTCTTACTTTCTCTATTCTTCATATTGATACTAGAATATTATGGAACATTATAGAATAATAATGACTCTAATCTTTCCTTAGTGTATAAACTCATAGGTAACATTGTATTAAAAAAGCTTTTACCAATCTACCACTTTCAGGACACCTTCACTGCGTGAACCCTCAGCTATGCCTAGCGCTTGCTGAACAACTCGTTGGATACGCCTAGCGCTTTCTGACACAAACCTGAAGGTTACGCTTAGCGCTTGCCTTCACCCACGGCTCGTAATAGCTTCGCGCTTACAGGCTTTCTATATCGGTAATTGCTCCGCGCTTACCGGCTATTTCCCTCAGTAATTGCTTCGCGCTTGCTGATCTCTTTATTTCACAAACAGGACCTCTCAGGTCTCCTCACGAACCCTCGCCGGAATCCATTATATTCCCTAACGACGTACATCATTTCTAATTAATCATACCTCGCTTTGATCATCACTCCTCACCTCGTGCTCGCATCTCCGGATTTCGGCAGATCCATAACACATGCCAAAAGTAACATCGATATGTGCCCTGCGATACGATCCGGTTGATGCTGATCACCTTGAGGAAGGATTTCCCATGTTCTAGGCTGGCTTTGAGGTGCTGGGCATGGAAATAAAATCAGTTATCAGGTCCCCAGATGCATACCAATGTAGCAGACATTAATAGTTTGCTTTCATTTCGGTTAGATCATCTTCCTGTGGACTTGAAGCTACCATCTGAGGAAGGAGGAAATTGCATGTCTCCGCCAGTGAGTGACTAGAAAGCCATGACCTCATCTTTGGTACCCTAACCGAGTCCAGAGAGTCGAGAACGTGGCGAAGCCGTGGGGCACGGGGCAGGCACAAGGATTCCATATATAGTATACTGTCATCATAATGACGCCATATGGTAGGTAGGTTGAGCTTCATGGGCCGTTAATTAGACCTGTGACCAGTCCCTACATGAGCAAGTGTCGATGGTAGGGACCTGTACGGCTGAGTTTGAATTCCCTTTGATAAATTTATGGAATTGCCGGATCCCAAAAAGGTCAGAGAAGGGGCTTCCATATTTAGGTTTTACTGGTGATCGTAGTGATCTCGACGCGTTTTCGTGTATTTTCCCTGTCCGTCATGTCTGCCAGCCATAGAAATCGATTTAAGTCCTTCTCTGGTGTATTTTACACCCCTCTTTCATTGGACATGTCCTCTCAACTTTAAACTCCAAGTGAAGGACAGCACTCTCAATGACCGAGAGAACATGAAGTGGCGACGTCGCTGTTAATACCTGCCAAGGAATGGAGGGGAGTATTTTTATCTCATTCAAGCGACCCCAGGATGGTCGGAATGCGGGAACGTTGTACTGTGGAGTACCAGCGAAATAAATGAAGTGAGCCTCGTCTACAAAAACATGCCTGATTGTTTTCCGAAACGCCAGCGTCCGGATGAGATGACCAAATCGTGTGAGATATCCTTCCTTGGATTTGAACACTTGTTCCGTAGTTACAATGAAGTGCTTGACAGTTCCCAGCGTCTTGGTTTTGCCATTAAATATCATATTCTGTCGAACATCGTAAATTTGAGTATATAAACGTAACAGAAGGTCACCGTACATCCCAGAATGACTGATTCCGTGACGTATCATCATTTATTGCAATAGTATTGATCTTGTACTTTATAACAAAGTCTCTCGCCTACGTAGTCCGCAATATGAGCTCCAATTACGGTTGCCAAGCAGCTAATGTTACGTACCTGGGTCAATTGAAGGTGCTTCAGAGGGTATATCGTGATGCTGACACCATTCGAAGGGTGGTCCAACAAGATAAGAAGAGCGATGATAAGGGTTTTTCCCGACCCTGTCCCTGCAATAACCGCCGAGTCCCTTCTTTCATACGAGGCTAATGCTGCTCGAAGCTGCATCTCTCTAGGTGCCTCCCTTCCACAGGTCACAAGGTAAGCCAAGAGAAAGAGACGGTAGCAGATGATCTGTTGGTCTCGTGAAAGCGTAGAGATGTACGTTGATGGAACATGATCCACATCAACAAAATGGGTGATGTACTGAGAGAGATCATCAAAGCCAGCATTCCTGATGTTGTCGAGAGATTCAAAGATAGTTTTAGAACCAGATATTGTTCCCATTTGGTGATTTATGGTAACAGTGCATTCAACAAAGAGATGAGATGGTGGTAAACAAAGAAAACGGGTCAAAATGCGTCGAGATCACTACGATCACCAGTAAAACCTAAATATGGAAGCCCCTTCTCTGACCTTTTTGGGATCCGGCAATTCCGTAGATTTATCAAAGGGAATTCAAACTCAGCCGTACAGGTCCCTACCATCGACGCTTGCTCATGTAGGGACCAGTCACAGGTCTAGCCGTTAATTTTTTTTTCGACATTTGTGTACCAAAACCCAAAATCAGTGACCCCTTGTTCATGCGAGTTCGGTAAGAACTATGTCTTGCGGATCTACTGATGCAGTTAAGTTAGGACTCTTGTGGCATGCCATGGGAATAGGACATGATCAGAAACACCATCACAATGGAAATGAAGGTAATAACCACCACTGAAATAGTATAGATGGATCGGAGTTCTGCACCTGTATCTCAATTTTTTTTTTTTCAATTGCAGCCTAAGAGTTCTGAACATTAGGAGCTTTGCGGAGATTTTCTTTTTTGCATTTTGGCATTACCTACTAGTGACAAATAAACAGTATACCAGAACCAATAGGTACTCCATTTTTTGCTTGTTGTGAACAACAAGAGAAGCCGAGTAGAGAGCCAGACCATAGTGATGTAACCATCAGTTCGAAAAATAGATTTGAGCTGAGGTGCTATTACTGAGTGTTGGATTTCGACAGTGCTAGTAGATAGTTATTAAGCTTGCCAAAGGTCGAAAAGTGAGAAAGAAATATTTTTCCTGCAGGGGTTTTCGACGAAGAGGGGAAATGATATGATAGGGTGCGATCAACGAAAGCGGAAGGAGTGTGACGGTCCATGACTTTGGATCCTAATTGCTTCATTCACTTAGGGTTCTAACAGTATCCAAAAGCAGCCTCCAAGAAACGTTTCCAGCGCCCCAGAACCTTTGGATTTGAAATCTTCATACCATCTTCATTGTAACATTCTGGTAACATTGACACCGCTTCTTTCTGACAGCTCTTTGCTGAAAGAGACTGCACCGGATCTTGCACGACTTCAACTACATGCATGTTTACTTGATTATTACCACTGTCGCCTCTAATCTTCCTGGTACAATTATTTCTTTGGACTTACTTGGCAGACCGAGGTCAAGGTCGGAAGTCTGTCCTGGACTACCTTATACAACCAAAGTGCACCCGGTTATGTCTTGCCCTAACTGCTTCATGATCATCCACAGACTAGTGCTCTGGGTACTATGTAAGATATCTATGTGCTCTCAGCAGGAACGCTTAGGAACAGTCAGTCCTCTACCTAATTTTCCGCTTCCCCATTTATTCTGCAGCCATCCTCAATGTCATCATGAAGATAGCATCTGCATCTTACCTATACATCGAGGTCCGTCTAAGAGAACAACACCGTTTCCCACCATACTGCATATCATACAATGCGTTCAGCCTCATTCAGAATCTCCTCCCCCTTAGCACCTATCAACCTTCACTGGTCACAAAGACGATATGCACGCAAACATGATGTTGTAAGGAATCCATGGTAATTCCGCTAGCAGCAGATGACAACCCGTGCCTCCGCTTGATGCAGAACAAAGACTCGATTGAGTGGCTGACCCATCCTCCTCGTAGGATGGCTTTCATCCCGAATGTTCATGTTGTTCGAGACCACATCCATTCCAGTTCAATGATCCAATGCTCAAAATTTTCCAATCTTGTAAATCACTGAGCTAAAGAGGAAGGCCTCTGGCGTCTTCTTCAGTTAAAACTCTCGTTGTCAGGAGCTTCCTAATCCTCTCTGCCACCTGGCTTTTGTTCTATGCTATACTCCCCTGGCTTGGACCTTTCAGCAGTATCTAATTGGCTGAATGATCTCTTTGTTAATACAATGAGGTTCACAGCCTTGTGTGTTGGAGTATGCTAAGTACAAACGGCTCAAGTTGGTGACTAGTGGGGACTCTGGGATAAGCAGGGAACCCTTCAAATGTGTGAGGGGCTCAATGTTACGGTTTATTCATTTTTCTTCGTTTTACTCAGCTTGATTACTCATATGCGATCCCTACGGATCATTTCTCACAGTCCTATTATTAGCATATCCACTTGTATTTAAGTAGAGCCTCCACTGGTCTAAACCCCAGCTTCAGCTAAGGTTTAATCTACCCAACTCGAACTCCGTTCTTCGCGTCTACGTGCCCACAGTCGACTTTGACTTCGCCTTTGACCTGCTAGAGTATCTACCACCGAAGTGCGAGTGGTGATCCTAGTTTGATCTAAGTCGACGATTAGTTGGTTGTTAACATTTAGCCGAAGCTCGTCATACATTGCCTAGCATTAACGAACGTTACCCAACATTCTATATCCAATCCTCATATTCCTCGCAGTTGTCCTTCGGGCACTGCCTTTCCTGTTGCAAGACCCGTTAACCTCAGTGTTAATCAGGGTAGCAATCACCATCGTCCTGTGTCGATACTACATACCGGCCCCCTTATTCGTGGCCTACTTTGTAGGACTCTTCATCAGGATCATCCGACTCTAAAAAAGACCCCATCCTATCCAAACTGACGCCATTCCCTGTCATCGTACAAGCTGTCATAATCTCAGCCGTCATCGTGCTGATAACGACGAGTGAGCTCTATCCCGTCCTAACAGTCGCATGGTTAATCGTAACTGTCGGACTATACGAAGGATAGACTCCCAAACGGATGCCCTGGTCTGACGCCATTCCCGCCGTCTTCGCGACTTTCATACTCTTTTTCTTGTCCATTATTTTGTACCGACTACACCGCTGTTTCCGACAACAGAGGAGAGTCCGCACGCAACTCCCATTTCACTACGTTCCCAGCACTCCCGCGTACCCACCACCAGTAATACACATTCCCATGGCATCTCAACAGACTCTACAAGATGTCGAATCCAACGTCTCCAGGGAACCTGGAGAATCCCTCTACGGATCATCGCGACCCAGCTCGCGATCCTCAGGGTCGAGCACCGACTCCTACAGAAGCACTACTGTCGACATCACAGATACCCGGGGCATATTCCTCGACAGAGGAGACTCACCCTTACCAGGCCTCTTTGACCAGTCTCCAGTCCAAGGTGAGTCAAGCGCTGATGGAAGGGGACGACAAGGCACCAGGTCTCTGGACGAGGGCGAAGAAAGCCCTGACACCGAGTTCGAAGGGGACAAGCTCTCAGACCTCGAAAGAATTAGACTCGAAGACCTCCTCGGTGACCTCTACCCGAACGAGGAGGAAGATGCAACCTATACTGGAGACAGCTGGAGTGGGAGATCCCAGACAAAGTGGACAGACGCCGACTGGGGAAGTGAGTGAAGGAGGTATGAGGAGGGAAGGAGAGATGACTCTGACGATGATCCTGGAGAGCTTGGCCTTGGGGCCTCCACCGTGTCTACCCCCAGTTCAGATGGAGCAAGGCCCCATGGACGTGTTTGGCCTGCTAACAGAGGGCCCCCGGTCGCCTGGTACCCAAGTACCAGTTGGGTCTACGCCGACACAGGGGAAGAGACTCCTGTGGCCAGAGAGTTGACCAAGCGGCCCCTCCCTGCCATACCAGAAGCCGACTCACTCCCTACCCCCGTCGCCAGGCCTGAACCAACGGATCAGCAGCTCTGGGCTGAGTTCCCGGATTACGACCCCGAGGAACTTAGCACAATTGCCGGCGCCGGGGACCTCGCCACCGTCACCCCTTTCACTCCGTCGGTCGCGGGTCGAGCGTTTGCCGACCCCGTCCCTCGATACCAACGCCCCTGGCCCTTACTCTACCACACCCTTGTCGAGTCGCTCGAACTCCCCCGAAATGCCTGGCTCTCCCCAGAAGGAGAGGCCCAAATGGACGCCGCAAGAGCGCATGATACACGCATCCGGAGGGCTGAAATTGCCGCCCTCCTCGGACCCGACTACCACGACCTTCCCCTCGAACCCGATGCCACCCCCGCCGAGGTCGAGAACAGACAGCGCGCTGCCACCCTTAGATATGCCGGACGCACCGAACGTGCCGGAACCGACCTCGAGGTGCGACGAAGAGCATGGGAAGCCTATCAGTCAGAGATCACCGACGAGGACTCCAACATTGGGCGGTGGAGGAGAAACAAAGAGATCGACCGACTCGCCAGAGAGAGGAAGAAGGGGAAGGATGCTGAGTAGGCCTCCCAACGTGACGTTGGAGACGCAGGTGATGAACGCCATAAGGACAGTTCTCACCAGGCCTGGAGCGCCGCTTCCCGCAATATTCAATATCCTCCCTTGGGAAGGACTATACGAAATCATGATGGAGGACATGGAGAGAGACCCCCAGTGGCTCTTCACTGAGGCAGGGGAAGATTATCGCAGCGCGAGGTACACCGGGGATGTGTACCTCATGAAGAACATTCTGGAGGTGGAAACCTGGCACCGAGCGGCTATCGTGTGGAACCAGGTGCACCCCGAAGCAAGACAAAGGGATTGTGAACCATACCGCTGTCCCCAACCGATGCTGAACCCTTTGGAAACCATGGAGTTCTGGGCAGGCGCAGGAGGAGAGGAAGAAGGCGACGGCTTCTGGGACGATCCAGGCGCTGGGTCCTCAAAAGGAAAAGAGTCCACGGTACTGAAACGGCCGATACCCGGGCCACCGAGCAGGTACCCAGAGGGATACCCGCCGCCCAACAATAACCCACACTTGCAATCCCTCTCGAGGCCTCCCAAGCCACCAGTACCTCCTCCGCCAGATCCCATCCCGCCTTTTGTGTTGGCCCCGGGTGCGGCGAACAATCCCTGGAATGACGTCAAGCCCAAGCTGATCACTCAGCCGGAATACTTCATGGGGGTGTCATCTGACATTAACCGTTTCCTTCATCACTGCGAGGTGTACTTCCAGGTATTCCCGATGTACTACACGATGAATGACCAGGGGCAGAACCCTTATCAAATTACGTTCGTGCAGGGGTACCTACGGGGAGAAGCCCAACGGTGGTGGAATGATCAATACTACAGGTACCGCACTCCACAGGGGCATTGGAGGTTCCCCACTTGGGAGGAATTCTCCAACGACCTAACCACGCAATTCCGGGAAGTGGCGGAACTCACCATATGGAAGTAGGAGTGGAAGAAGCTCCGACAAGTGGATTTCAAGTCTGCGGTGGAGTTCTTCGCGAAGTTTGAATGATTAGCTCACAAGTGCGAGGAGTTCGGAGACGAGAAACAGATGTTCGAGGCAGTCGAAGCGGCAATCAGGCTGACAGTCCGCAAGACGGTTATGCATGGGGACAATGAGCACCCCACAACCTATGCGCAGTGGAAGACTCGGGTCTTGAGGATCGATGCAAACTATCGATACGACGTCGCCCAAGGACTAGCCGGTAAGACCTCCCCAAACCAGAGCAGTTCGGGTCGAGGCAATCAATTGAAGGGTGGAGGACAAGGTTCCGGCGGCGACAAGAAGGACGCCATGGGAACGACTTATGGAGGGGCTGGGCAGCCGATGGAAATCGACAAACTCCGGTCCGACAACCGATGCTTCAAGTGTGGGAACACCGGGTGGACCCGAGGCCATAAATGCCCGACGGATAAGTCCAAATGGCTTCCCGTCAAGCTCCCACCTCATAAAAAACCCAACGTCCAATGCCTCCGCCAATTACTTGCAGAAGCAGAAAAGGAAGAGAATGGGAAGGAAACGAAGATCGAGGAGGTCAAGGAGGAGAAGTCGTCAAAAGACGAGCCAGCGTCAAAATAAGCGATTCGACGGCATCGGCAAAGGACTTAATTTCTTCTGGTGCACGCTCATGTACTACTAGTCAGACTTATACTACGTATGTAGGTACTCCGTACGAACAATATACCAACTTTTTTGCCGCGTTACCAGTTGAAGAAATTAAGGGTGAGGAATCGCAAAACACCAAAGGCGTAGAAGGGGATTTCCGCTGCTCTACGCGGTCTGCACTGAGCACTGAACCCCTAGGGGCTGGTCCACCTCTGACACCCCCGCTTGACCGAACGGGAAAAGTTCTGGAGAACCCAGTGAGCACCTCAGGTCAAGACAAGATGGATGCCAGACGTGGTGGTCATCGCCCCAGCAGGGAGAATTGGCTGACAGCTCCGACGGACGGGCCTCCACTACAGGTTGTTCCTCCCATCAGTGGCGGAAAAGCAGCTGAGGCCGGGAACCTAGGGGACCACCTGCATTTAGTAGTGGCCTCATCCACAAACGATGCTGACCCCCTAGGTGAGCCAATATGTGTGCGTCTGCCTAGGGCCTCCGAGAGTACCGCTGGGGTTAGGAAAGAGGATAAGTACGGATCAATCATGGAGGTTACAACATCGTGCACAAGCGCCCCTGGCCAGGGCCGAACACAGGGCAGCGAGCCCTCCTCCACCAACTCGACAGAAGGTGACCAAGTGCTGCTGAGGGGCCTTTCTGACCGGCCTGGTGACCAACTGCCACCTTGAGGCAAGATCCCTCACATGTCGTTGGAGGAAGTCGAAGATGAAGAACATTACTTGCAATCCGACATCCCGATCACCACACCCAAGGGGAAGTCTTCTGCGACCCCCAGTCCCGAATTGACACCCGAGATCAAGAAGGCGGTTCTGGACACGTACTATGAACCCTTTGGAACGCACTGGACTCGACAGGCACTGTGACTCACCTGAGACGAGTCGGCTGCCCTCTCCACCCTCAAGCAGTGGATACACCCTCATAGGAAGGGGGAAGTAATGGTTGACTTATGGGAAGTGCTCAAAGAGCAATCGGAGACCACCAAAGAAGCCAGAGACAAATGGGAGTGGATGGAGGATCTGAAGAAGCTGCCTATGTACATATGGGGGAGGAAAGGGTGTAACGTATCAATCAACGTGCAGTTGGAGACGCTAGACACCCAGGAAGGGCACACCCTAAAAGTGTTAGTAGACAGTGGGGCCACGGGCAGCTCTATCGACCATGCCTGGGCAAAGGGTCACCCCCTCAACCTTAAAAAGGCAGCCCGTCCCATCCCTGTCTATAATGCCGACGGCACCCAAAATAAAGGAGGTGATATTATGGAATACGCCGAGGTTCGCTTATGAATTGGAGATCATGTGGAGCAGATAGAACTAGCCGTGGTGGACTTAGGCACCACCCCCTTATTCCTGGGGCATGACTGGTTACGAAGACACAATCCGCTTATCGATTGGAACACCGGGGCAGTTACCCTTGCCCGTTGCACATGTCGAAAAATCCCATTCTCGCTTCCAGACACCGACCCCACCTCACAGTGGGACGAATACGAGGAAGGAGACACCATCTTGGTGATAGATTTCGAAGAGGCATTCCATGTACGAGCCATGGGAACCAAGGCGAATGAGTTAGCCATGCAGGCCAATGCAAAAAAGGCCACCAAGTCCTTCGAGGAGATAGTACCGGAGGAGTACAGGGAATTCAAAGACGTGTTTGACAAGGAAAACTTTGATGAACTACCGCCTCGAAAGCCATGGGATCATGCCATCGAGCTGATCCCCAATGCCGATGCCAATCTCGATTGTAAAGTCTACCCTCTCAACCCGGCGGAACAAGAAGAGTTGGACAAATTCCTCGACGAAAATCTCTCCATGGGCTGCATCCAAGCCTCCAAGTCTCCTATGGCGTCACCGTTCTTCTTCGTTAAAAAGAAGGATGGCAAACTTCGCCCAGTGCAAGACTATCGCAAGCTTAATGATATGACCATCAAAAATCGGTACCCGTTGCCCCTCATCGGAGAACTCATGGATCGGCTAAAGAAAGCCAAGTACTTTACCAAGCTGGACGTGTGTTGGGGGTACAATAATGTTAGGATAAAGCAAGGGGACGAGTGGAAGGCCACCTTTCGAACTAACCGTGGTCTCTACGAACCCCTGGTGATGTTCTTCGGGCTCACCAACTCCCTGGCTACATTCCAGTGGATGATGAATGACATTTTCAAAGACCTTATTGCTGCTGGAGAGGTATCCGTGTACTTAGACGACATACTCATCACGTCCAAATCCAAAATCGACCATCGACGCATCATACGGAAGGTACTGAAGATACTCCGAGACAACAAACTGTTCTTAAAAGCCGAGAAGTGCGAGTTCGAGGTGGAGGAGACGGAGTATTTGGGGGTGCTCATTAGCGAGGGGAAGATTCGTATGGACCCGGTGAAAATTGCAGGCCTCTTGGATTGGCCGGTTCCACGTCGAAAGCAGGAACTACAGTCTTTCCTGGGCTTTTGCAACTTCTATCGACGCTTCATTTGGGACTACAGCAAACACGTCAAACCTCTCACTACACTTACAGGAAAGGTGGACTGGAGTTGGAAGGAAGCCCAGCAACAAGCCTTCGAAAAGCTGAAGGAATTATTCCATGAAGACGTGGTTCTAGCCATCCCGCTGGATGAGGGAAAGTTCCGAGTGGAAGCCGACTCGAGCAAAGGTGCAGTCGGAGCCATGGCGACCGGTGGCCTTCCTCTCAAAAGCCTTATCCACCACGGAGCGGAACTACAAGATCTATGATAAGGAGCTTCTTGCCATTATGATTGCCTTGGAGGAGTGGCGCCAGTATCTCATGGGGGCATGAGAAGACTTCGAAATCTGGATGGATCATTCCAACCTCCAGTACTTTCACAAGCCCCAAAAACTCAATAGACGACAGGCGCGGTGGGTGACCGAGTTGGTGGAGTACCAGTTCACGCTACACCACAAGCCAGGAGCTCAAAATCGCAAGGCGGATCTACTGTCCAGGCAAGCGGATCACGACCAGGGGAGGGAGGATAACAAGGACGTGGTCACCCTAAAGGCTGAACACTTCAGGGCCCTGCTGATGCCGACACAGGAGGAATTACACGAAGAGATCCGACTCGCTACTCATGACCCCCGCAAGTGGGACCGAGGAATCTCTGACTCCCTCAATCATGAGAAGGGAGTCTCCCGGGACTAAGACTTACTCTGGTACGATGGGCGCATCTATGTCCCCTTGGACAAGAAATTACGAGGGAAAATCATAGCCCTCCGTCACGACCATGTAACGGCAGGACACCCTGGAATAGAGAAGACCAAGGAGTTAGTCCTCAGGGACTACTGGTGGCCCCGCATGCGTCGAGAAGTGGAAGCGTATGTGAAGGGGTGCGAGGTTTGCCAATGAACCAAGGCGGATCGCTGCCCAAAGAAGGCGCCACTCCACCCAAATGAGGTACCGGACTGACCGTGGACCCACATCTCGGTCGACATGATCACCAAACTCCCTAACTCTAAGGGATTTGATTCCATTTTAGTGATTGTCGACCGGTTCTCCAAGATGATCATCCTGATCGCGTGCACCGAGGAACTCACTTCGTTGAATTTCGCTAAGATCCTAAGGGACCACATTTATGTGCCCTACGGAGTGATGCCCGAGAAGGTCATCTCAGATCAAGGCGCCATCTTCGTCTTGAAGTTCATGAAGGAGTTCTACAAGCTCATACAGGTCGAAGGGAATCCTTCCACCGCCTACCACCCTCAAACAGACGGGCAAACAGAGCGGGTCAACCAGGAGATAGAAAAATACCTCAAGATGTTCGTCAACTATCGACAAGATGACTGGAGTGAGTGGCTACCACTGGCCGCCTTCACCCATAACAACCGAAAACATTCGGCTACGGGATATTCACCCTACAAGGTAGTTTTTGGAAGGGACGGACAAGTTATCAAGATCACCCAACGACTGGATAGTGTCCCAGCCACGTCCAAATTAGTGGAGGGGATTAAAGAGGTTCAAGAGAAGGCCAGAGAATCATTGGAACGGGCAGCAGAATCTATGAAGAGGGCCTACGATAAACACAAAAACGAGGTGGTCGAGTACCAGGTCAGCGATAAGGTATGGCTGGACTCCGCCAACCTAAATCTCCCTCGACCCGCCAAAAAACTTGGAGACCAACACGTGGGACCCTTCACCATCCTATCAAAGAAAGGTGCCTCCACTTACAAACTCAAACTCCCAGTAGCCTGGAAAATTCATAACCGATTCAACGAATCCCTCCTGACACCGTACCACATCCCCGAATTCCCCAATCAACCACGTCCGGAAAGGCCACCGCCCAAATTAATAGATGATGAAGAAGAATACGAAATAGAAGAAATTGTGGAGGAGCGCGACAAAGTCATTGGTTGTGGACGTACCCACCGAACCATAACTGAGTACTTGGTAAAATGGAAAGGGTACCCAATGGAGGAAAACTCCTGGGTAAAACGTTCAGACATGGCCAATGCCGAGGAACTCGTGAACGACTACGAGGCTCGTATCCAAAAGGTCCTGTGGAAGGTCAACAACAAAGGAAAAATGGTCGGAATCGACACCAATATACCCCAAAACAATCTACCGGATTACCACGAACCAGATACCCCATGCATTACAGACGTATCCACGGTTCCATCCTCTCAATGTTCCACCCCAGCACACTCCGAAGAACTCAACGCAATGGACGATACATACACAGCAAAGGAGAGGACGAGGGTTGGACCCATATCGGTTACATCCTCGTTTCAGAGGCTGGTAGAAGAGATCGCTCACTCCATGGACGATCACCTACAGAAGGAAAATCAGGAGTGGGTGTGGGCAAATCCAGACATAACCAATGAGCACATCCCACCACGTCCTCAACGCCAGCTCGAACCGAGATTTGACGATCCCATGGTCAGGGATTCATATCTCCAACGACGACAAGAGGAGATTGACAACAGTCAACGCGAGCATAGGCCGTACCAAAGTCCACCGATCCTTCCAAACACAGCCCACGATGACGATTCTGACGTTGATCACCTTCAACGAGTATCAGAAAATTGGGAAGATGAAGATCCCTCACCTTCCACACCCTACACTGTTTCTGAATACGAGTCTGACAGTTCATTCAGGACGAATGAATCTTAAAGGGGGGGTAATGTTACGGTTTATTCATTTTTCTTCGTTTTACTCAGCTTGATTACTCATATGCGATCCCTACAGATCATTTCTCACAGTCCTATTATTAGCATATCCACTTGTATTTAAGTAGAGCCTCCACTGGTCTAAACCCCAGCTTCAGCTAAGGTTTAATCTACCCAACTCGAACTCCGTTCTTCGTGTCTACGTGCCCACAGTCGACTTTGACTTCGCCTTTGACCTGCTAGAGTATCTACCACCGAAGTGCGAGTGGTGATCCTAGTTTGATCTAAGTCGACGATTAGTTGGTTGTTAACACTCAATTGCAAGGTACGCTACTTTATATACCACTATAATGCTGTTGTAGAAGAAGTGGTGGAGGTTATTACGGTGCATGCTTGCCCCATTTAAATCATCATATCACTCACGAAACATACAGCCCTCTGCTAATATCTTTGATAACCTCTCCATTGCCCCAACACCTGTGACTGGTGCCCTGGACAAACTAACTCGATACTTAGGAGCTCCTACCGAGGCTACCATGGATGTCATAGCATGGTGGCTCAAGAACCGCCACATGTACCTGGCCTTGTCTCAGATGGCGCTTGATTACCTGACTATCCCTGGTGAGCATGCACTTTTCATGATAATTGTGCTGTACTAATAATGTTTACCTTAGCTACTTCTGTCGACGTAGAATGAGTCTTCAGCCGTGGACGACTCCTCCTGCCTCATGTTCGCAACCATCTCACTGCGCAAACAACGCGTGCACTTATGTGTCTTGGCGATTGGAGCAGGCTTGGGTTTGTTCAAGATGAGGACATACTGGCTGTGGCTCGTCTACCAGAGGTACCAGAGGAGGAGGACGATGGCGATGGTGACGTCCTGATGCCAGATGGCTGGGACACTATCTCAGTTGAATTAAAATAGGTGCATGATACAATGCTTTTAGGCTACGGAAGATTCATTTAATGTTCTCTGCAGGCTGACAACCTGCACTATGTTTATATACCCTCGAAAAACAAGCCCATCTCATTCTTTTACTATGTGACTCCTTTCAGACTCTTCCCTCTGACGACGATGATGACGAGTCAATGACCTCTTTGTTTACCTTACGGTTTTACTTTCACTATCTCTCAGACTTATTGATGGTCTATTTTACATTCTTTTAGATATATAATACTCTCATTAACTTGATCTAGCATAGCTTTACTTAGCAATGTTATACTCTTTCGTCATTGAGATATACGGGACGGGTGACCCAGCAACCCATGCACCTTTGGGTGACCCGTCGCTGACCCATTGCTGACCCATCATTGACCCATGACCCATTGTATGGGTGACAGGTTTATTCGGGTTTGGGACAGGTGCAAAAAATGAGACCCGAACCCGACCCGGGCTGTACACTAACCACTAAAAATAGAATTATACTACGGAAAGGAGCAGAACGATGATGGCTGTCGGAAGCGCAGTGTATTTGATATCTTAACATTGTGTATCATAAACTAGTTGTTCGTAATGCTCTCCTTGAGCTCATTGGGGTAGAACCTGTTTCATCTCCATCTCACCTGGCAGTGCTATCTACATGCCAGTGTTCTACCCTACCAATTGGAATGTTTGCAGCCTTGTGTACGACAACCCGGGTGTTCATAATCATTCCTCACACTCGACTCGTTTCATCTCATCTTAACCATGACATGCAGTCTCTCGCCACATCGACAGAAATGTTTCTCCTATCACCGATATACACACCGTTCATATCCTCAAAACCATTCATCAAGATAAACAGATCGTGATCGAAGTTCGCAGTGAGTCCGTCTAGCAGGCCAGTTCGAGGGGGAGAGAGCAACCGGGCCTATGTTTCTCAGTCATAGGTTCTAACTCACGCACTTGGCCACAGTGATCTTGGCATAAGATGAGATGGTGGCCAGCTCGGGTATTGAGCATGAAAGGATGCTGTGAGAATGCTCAACTTAACTTATCACCCAAACCGCATCGTCCACACGAACATTCTAGTAGTCCCCTCCTTTGTAATAGTAGTAGTAGTCGCCGCACTGGCAAACGGTCCCTGTAGAACATTGTAAGTATTTATAGTGGTATAAATAGAAATGACAGGGGCATGATGCTTTGCATCTAGATCAAGATGCCGATTTCATATTGAACGAATTTTCCCACCATCATTCCTTATTGGGACCTGGTACTGGTAACAACCTTGGAAGTGGATTCTTGTATTTCGATAACGACACCACTTTTTGTGGTAGAATTTTTTTATCAATCTAGCGGATTTGGTTTCCATCACTAGGTGCTTATAATAATATCACTGTACTATTTCGTTCAATTTGAACATCATGTCTCATGAACACCCTGTTTGTCAGGCATCCTAAATGCTCCATTCCCACTATGCGACTTTGACTTGTCTCCGCTTCCTCTGCTTCTTAGGGTTTATGTTCAGAGGCAGCCTGAGTTGGCTTGTCCGATCCGTTTGTCGCAGAACCTCCATTTGTGACGATTTGTCTTCTGTGAGAGGTGCATCTGTAATGTGTCGCATGTCATCATCTGGCTTTCAGGTCAGTTGTAGAGCTCACGTACTCTAGGCCGGAGTCTGAGAGACCACTATTGAGAAATTTAGTCAAAGTGGAGATCATAGATGAAAAAAATGCAAACCTAGATGATTCCCTGTAAACACCAACATGAGGACTGGTGCGTATATAATATATTAGGAGTACATACCCATCACATTGGAAGCATGCATAAAGGGCATGGGAGTCCATGAAAATGCTGCGCAATGCCATATTGTTCTTGGCACTGGGACTTGTTGGCAAATAAAATGAACTATTGCAGTACGATGCCTTTATAGTACCACGGATGATATCGGTCGACTGCTTTTCGGCACCTTTCCAAGTTCAAAGTTCTGCAAAGCAGCCCTCATGTCCGTTGTCACCCTCCGTGTGTCTTCCAACTCAATTGATAACATAAGCCTAGGCTGGTGTAACAGCTGCCTCGATTCACTTATTGGAAAAGCATCAGGGATTTGACATTGAAACACTTGAACCCCATACCAATCGCCGTATTGAGTAACGATTAAGGAAGATACCTATGGCAGAAGAAGCGTGCGCTAAAGTCAACAAAACCTCAAAAACAGAGAACCGCAAGACCGATCAGAATTTAATGGATCAGAGATCGCCAGATCCGGACATTAGATGTTGGGGCTATAATAACCACCGCGAATACAGCACGTTCCCCTGGCACTGAAATTTTTGAGAGGAGATGAGGTTATATTCTAAATAAGGTTCCTAGAATATCCATGTTTCGCTAGCCCATCGTCATGAATACCCCACTTGAAATCACACTGCAAATGAGCCTGGACAAGCGAGTTAAAATCGGAATGCCGGTGCTTGATGATATTGACCCGGCAGTCTATACCAACGTCCCCGGCTTTTGTTCCAATGACTACCTTTCCATCACCCCCAATCCTCAGCTGAACAGCGATGTTCTCAAAGCTCTCATCCCGTCAAAAAGGTCGCTCGGCTCTACGGGCTCCCGTCTCCCGAACTGGAACAGCCCAAGTCATGCAGAGACGGAAAAGTGCCTCCAGACCCACTTCAACGCTCCTGCAGCTCTCATGTTTACCTCTGGCTACGAGGTCAACGTCGCGCGCGTTCTTCAGGTGTGTACCCCGGTAGAGGACATCATTGTATTTGACAAACCCATTCACGCGTCGGTGGGGGACGGGATTGCGGCAGCACCGACGCGTAACACACACCCCTTCTCCCATAACTCTGTCGCGTCTTTTGAGAACTGCATAGCCGAGCTCTTGAGAAATCATCCAGAGATTTTGGCTGGCAAGTCGACAGTGTTTGTCACAGTGGAAAGCTTGTACAGTATGGATGGGGATTTCTCTCCTTTACCACAGATCATCGAGACTCTCTGTCGGTATATACCGAAGGCGTATAGTTATATGGTCGTGGATGAGGCACATACGACCGGATTATATGGTCCGACGGGTCGGGGGTATGTTGAACAGTTGGGATTGTAGAACGAGGTCGATACGGCCCTTCATACATTCGGAAAAGCCAGAGGCTTGACGGGAGGTAAGCCTATTTTTTCCTCGAGTAGGATTTAAGGTGAACCAAGTCATATTGTTAGCCGTCATTCTCATGTCCCAAATTATCCAGAAGTACCTCGTCAATTATGCTCGACATTTGATCTACACGACGTCGATATCCCATCTCCACCCCATAGCTATTAGAAGCCCACTCAAATTTATTTCCGTACTATTGATGAATACAATTTTAAAAACCCACATTATATTATAACTTTGGAAACGGGTTTACGACTGCAGCCAGTACTTTGCTACGAAGATTCGACTACCCTTGAAAGGCGTTCGAAATGGCGAAGGCAACCGCATTAGCTGGATTCTGTACTCACAGGAGCTATTCTTATTCAATCGCTAGACAATCTGTTAACCTCCTGACCATGTTTTCCAGGCCTGGGGAATAACACCTCAAATCCCCATCCACACCCGGCCAATAAGCAAGCAACTCACAACTTCTCTCGAACGTCTACGTCTGCTTCGATGTATACTGCGAAAACGGGGCTTGCCGACAGTGCGCGTGAATCTGGACACGCGAATTCAATCAAAGTTAATTGTAGAGGGGACAAACCTACCACACGCTCGTATGAAGTTCCTCCTGAACAATCCCTGCTCACTGGACGTTCGTTCCTTGTGTCTGGGCAAACATACCTCCTAGATGATGCCGACCTCACGTTCCAAGAACTCAGCAACGTTAGAACTCGATATTCAGTGTTTTAAGTCACCGTGTGAAGAAGGAGAATGAGATCGAGTTACAGGAGAGTCGAGTCAGTGGTGGTGGATGTGGATGCACAAAAAGGACTTACCCCTCCCCGCCTGTTCGCACCTGCGAGCATGGTTGTGCACCCGTGAAGACTCATATTTTGCATCGAGACAATGTATCTGTGTCAGTCGAGCGAGCATAATTGGTGGAAAGAGACGTTGTGGATGGGATAGAGAGAAATGGCGGGGCGGATGTAAGTACTTCTCATTGACTCGCATGGTCGATCATTCACCCACCTATCCTAGCCCGATTAGAGCTTTGAGACTGTCGTCCAAGTGACCAGCTCAAGCTCAGCCTTTGACGAAGTATCAAGGCAATGCCTGGAGGCCATTTTACGTCGAGACGACGTATCATTGTCTGGCGAGCAAGGTCTGGAGTACGGCAGTATAGGGAGGAAGACGACGAGGGAGGATGTGTGCACATATAGGTCTTTCACGTGTCAGTCCATACCGAGGGAGGACGGCACCTCGCACTGATCGGAATAAGTACTCCTTAACGTGCGCAGGGAGTAAGAGAACTTACCATTCTCCTTATCCTCCCACTCTGAGTTTCACAATCCCTTCTGTTCGCGGTGACCAGCCTCTCTGCGTGTCCATAATCCTGCTCGCTGGACAACGATACGTCGTCTCAGCGCAAAATCCGGCCCTCCAGCTCGAAGCTAGGCTCATCCTGAACTACAGAAGTCAAGAATTTGCAATTGCAGTTGTCGAAAGAGTCTTAGTGGCATGGAGAGAAGACGACAGAGGTCGTTCTGTGGAGAGAAGGTTTTCAGTGAGATGCATTGCTGGGCATGCAAGTGAACTCACTTTTTATCTCCTGGAGCCCATCTTCAATGCGCTATCTCTGCATCACACAATGTTGAACCCCTCCTTGTCAGCATGTATTCTCTCTCCGTGGGGCAATTTCTTTCCCAGATTTCGTGTTTATCTTGAGCTTTTGGACAGTCAAAAATGTCAGTTAAAATGTAAGGTTAGTACCGTAAAAAATCAACGGAAAATTGATTCATAAACATTATCCGGCGACTTGAAACTGCGTAGAAATCGTCTTGAAGGATCTCAGCTGAGAGGTAGAATGGGAATAATAGGAAAAAGAAGGATGATGGTAAGAGAAAAACCGAGCTTCGAGTTGCCGCCGGCAACCGTGCATGCTCTTCTTTTGGACATAAGTACTACTCGCGTCATGATCAAGAGGGACCTGCACCGTTGTCTGAAACCTCTTATCGACACAACATCAAAATGAAACTGTTCCGTAAGCGAGGTAGTCCACTCCCGCAGCTCCAATTTCCGCACCAGTCTACTATTGATCCTGGCGATCCCGAATCTCAGGAATTAAGCGGCAATACTTACAACGTAATCACACATCACGCTTTTCACCCTTGTTTCGAACTAAAAGAAGGTTATGATTCTCTGAAGCATTAAATAGCCCTTCCGCAGAGTCAAACCACGGAAAGCCGGTCTACATATCGAGCTACAGGCACTTTTGGGATAAAACCATGATAGTGGACGCAACCTAGTCAATGTACCACGAATGATACATGAAACCCAGACCCTTCCAAGCTCTTCACGCCGCCATAAGCTGACCTAGGAATATGACTGCGGCCGGTGTTCTCCCGGTGTTATGCTCCTCCATGTGTTAATGGATGCATACTGCCGTTCTCTATCTGCTGAGAACAATATCGGTGTATTAGAGTGCTGGACGACAGGATACTGTCTCGCTGTGGCGCGTTCATTCATAATGCACAAAGGGATAATTTAGAGCTGGAGCGAAAGACTCAGTTGTCATATCGGACCAGATGAGGATGGAGAGAGCGTCGTTGGGTGTGGATGAAGTCGGGGCAAAGACGACTTGTATGAAGTCAGCGGAGAAGAGCACGGTGTAGAGGTTGATGGAGGCGCGTGCAGAGGACTAGGATGGCGCGTGTGGTGAAGATGGCTTGGATATAGCGTTCGTACTGTGGGCACAAGATATGAGTAAGCATGATTAGAAGAGCTAGAGTATGCTTACCTACACGTCGCCTAAGTCTCGCACGTGCCGGTCTCCCAAGGATGTCGACGGCGAGGGCAGATACTGTTGTCGCTATACTGGATTTTGTGTGGGGTTCCGTTGTCATCGAAATGCAGGAGCATTATTCTCTGTGGCCTACATAAGCCAGCCATTGTTTATCGGAGTAACGAGTGCTTACCTATTTGACAAAACCTCTACACTAGGGACACACCGCAATCGATGACGCGCTAGTGCGCAATGCGTAGGGAGCAACATTGTGCACGATGACAAGAATTTGTCAAGAGAAGCGAGTAGTGGTCGGCGTAGCACACGAGGAGAGTCTGGCGGATTCCCACAGAAATGCGTCGAGGGTCCGTGCACGAGCGGAATAGTGTGCGGGGTTCCACTTTGTACCTTCATTTCTTTCTGGCACCCCATGCCGAGAAGATCCTGTCGGCCTATATAGAGATGTATGTGCATGAGATAGAAGACGACGGACCCATCATGAAGCGTACTTGAACCCAGAGAAAAACCAGTTGTGGCGAATGGTGTCGGTGAGGTTTGTCCCGATTCCGAAGGTGCACAAGTGGAACATCCCTGAACAGAACAAGAGCATGTGTGATCTCCCCGAGCCCAGTCTTCATCATAATCCAACGCCGTCCAATTGTTCGACGAGAACGAGGACTTGGGCGATGGCCGCAGAGATAGCGGTGTGTCGGACCATCGCGCGACCATGGAAGGGGTCCAGGCATCGGAGGGCTCCGCGTCAGGAGGTGAGGAAACAGAGGGAGAGGAAAGTTAGTTCAGATGCCCAGGGTTGTTGTTTGTGAAGCTGATGAGGACGGAGGCGGGTGTCGTGCTGGTGCTGTCGACTCCATTTGATGGAGTGGGCATGCCTGGTGCCGACGAGGGAGGGTAGGTGTTGTAGAAAGTGATAGAGCAGGCGCGGACGACAAGGGTGACGGCTGGGTTGTGGATGACTTAGATACGGACATCGTACTGTGAGTCGATGAGTTGAAGAAGCGTGATTATAATAGTCATAGGAACCGCACCTGCATTTTACCTATGCTATTGAGGTATGTGTGTTCACCGGCCCACCAGTTGTACGACGGCATTTTGGAGGGGTCATTGGTCAGATCCAGAGCTAGGATGTTACCTGGGAGGTTGACTAGGACTGGGCGAAAGTCGGTATGGATGGTGTGGTCTTCATGCAGGGTTCCTGTTGTCGTCCAGATGCAGGAGTGCGATCCTCTGTAACCTACATGCATTAGTCGTCGTTCCTAAGATGAACAAGCGCTTACCTATCTAAGATACTCGTTTCGGATTTAGGTTCCGCATTGAGCTTCACCCTGGTGAACAACGCGTTTCTAGGGCCCACTCTGAGGACTTGTTATGGATATTGGGTATCCACTGATTCGGTGCATGAGTCAACACATGCCCGAACTCGGCCTTCTCGGTCCTAGTAGTGACTCGCTCGTACTTTCTCTTACTTTCTCTATTCTTCATATTGATACTAGAATATTATGGAACATTATAGAATAATAATGACTCTAATCTTTCCTTAGTATATAAACTCGTAGGTAACATTGTATTAGAAAGTTTTGATCAATCTACCAATCTACCACTTTCAGGACACCTTCACTGCGTGAACCCTCAGCTACGCCTAGCGCTTGCTGAACAACTCGTTGGATACGCCTAGCGCTTTCTGACACCAACCCGAAGGTTACACTTAGCGCTTGCCTTCACCCACGGCCTGTAATAGCTTCACGCTTACAGGCTTTCTATATCGGTAATTGCTCCGCGCTTACCGGCTATTTCCCTCAGTAATTGCTTCGCGCTTGCTGATCTCTTTATTTCGCAAACAGGACCTCTTAGGTCTCCTCACGAACCCTTGCCGGAATCCATTATATTCCCTAACGACGTACATCATTTTTCATTAATCATACCTCGCTTCGATCATCACTCCTCGCCTCGTGCTCGCATATCCGGATTTTGGCAGATCCATAACAGGACTGGTATTCGCATCCGATAATGCAGACCATGAGGACCGACCAGATTCCCATTAGATACAGCTAGGAGCCGGGAACCTTGGAGGGTTTCAGATACAGGGGATCTGGTGAGGGTGGTCTCAGGGAGAGGAGAGCCAGCAGGAGCGTGGTGCATGTGGTGCTCGGGAACGACTTCATCGCAGGAATATGGTTAGTCGTTGGAGAGGATGTCGAGTTTGAAATCGTTGTGGAGTCCTCTGAGCATGTGGAAACGTTTGCACGTCTGGATTCTCGCTGTCAGTAATGCGTGCCGGGAAGCGAGAGAAAGTCTTACCTGGCGTAGTCGCATTTCTTCACAGTCATCCATCAAGCTCGCCCAATCTAACTGCGCATCAACCGCATCACTATCGACCCTGTTCCTTCTTCTCTTCCTACAAACCAGACGATTCTTCGTCGCGAGAATATGCACCTGCGAGGGTCAGCGAAAGCCAAAAGGAACGTCGATATATGCCCTGTGATGAGATACTGTTGATGTTGATCTCCTTGGAGAAGGATAGTCGTGTTCTAGGATGGCCTGAAATAAAAGCCGGAGGCGTTGCGCATGGTAAGTAATCTGGAAATAAAGTCAGTTTTCAAGTCCCCAGACGCATACCGATGTAACGTACATCAGGTTCGTTTTCATCTCCGTTAGATCATCTTCCCACTGACTTGAAGCTACCATCTGAGGAAGAAGCGAATCGCGCGTCTCCGCCGAGTGAGGGAAGGAAGCAAAGACCAGAATTACGAAATAGCATCGATCAAATTCCCCACGTGAGGTACACATGTCAATTTCCAATTCCATCTTGATTCTGTCTCTCAATTGCTACTGCAAAAATCTTCAATGAATCAGTGATCTACTCGACATTCTGACTCTCACAATAAGTGCTGGATCCCAGGAATTCTTCCGATCTGGATTTTTCACGGCTGCAGGAGTTATAAGACTTGTTCATCGACATTGTTCACGCCACTAAGAACAGATCTTTTAACAAAATGAAAGCGCACGTATAAAAATGATTGCAGCGATTAAATGTCGTAAGGTCCGACCACTGATCGGTAACAGCTACTAGTGAGTCGCAAGCATGAAGCGCCAATGTGCCCATTGGTTCAGATTCCGGAAGACGCGACCAGACCTGCCCTCACGACATCACCTGACCACGATATTGTCCCGGATTTCAAAATTTTATCCTGTTCTCTCGTTCTCAGGTTCACCGCCCCCTGAACCGATTTTGCCTTGATCGTCATCAGATAAGCATGACATCCTGCCAAGTCGACCACCCTAACATTGTGCTAGCAAATCCCTGAATGTCTTATCAAGTTTTATTGACAAAAACTCTGGCCTCGTAATGAAACGCTGGCTTGTTCTTTTTCTGCTCGCAATAATACCGATCTGCTTTGTGACTTTTTCTCCTGGAAGGCCAGCCAATCAAGCTCTGTCGGTGAGTCCCGCTTCATTCTTCAGCTACAGACTGTCAGACAAACACTGATACACTGATGGTCAGGTCGATCGGCAGGTGCATCAAGGACAAGACTGCATGGCCGCCTGAACTTAGGTGCGTACATCCATCGCCTACAAACTTTTCTAACCGAGTGACTCACACAGTATAAGCAGGGTTCGTACTCATCCGCAAAGCTGGACCAACAGACAGAAGAAGCACTATGCGTCAAACCGACCAGCATCAACTCCCCAATCCGGGTAGCGTTCCGTTACCAGGGAGACAACCGATGCACCCTTTCGAACCCTCAAACCTGCCTACCACACGAGACGAGACGTCGATCCCCAGCGAAATAAAAAACGCGAAAATGCCCGCATTGAATCGTGTTTGTTCTAACAGGTTGGCTTGCACCATAAACCCCTTCTGGCCTATCAAGATTAAATCTTTCCTTGGTAGATGGTACGTTTTCTCGGCGTATTTATCAACCATAATATCTGATTGTATGTACAGTGGTAAAATTCGCTGTTGGCTGCTTGAACAAACCCCGTCCACGGGGTCACCTCCATGCAATGGATATTCTCGTCTTATTCATGAAAGATGGTGCGTTTTCTCAGTCCGTTTATCAGTCATAGTTTCTGACCCTATGTACAGTGAGAGAAATATCGGCTGTCATCTACCATCGTGAAAAGATCTCATCAGCGAGGTCATTCACCGGCAATGGCTGTCTCCCCCACAGCCGAGAAGCCAACTATCCAGAGGTCTTGTCGCACTGTATTGAGAGGTATTCGCCAAAGTATATCGAACTCTTCTTCCTGTGCCTTCCACCTAACAAAGCCGCATAGTAGAAAACCTTTAGCATTACGTTGAGAAAGACCGTCCAGTTAGCCGGAAAGTAACTTCTTTGGAATGATATATATTCGTTACGGTGGCACCAGTATCGTACAAAGCAGCTCTGCTTCGTATATCTGATCTTGCCGCACCCGACAAAAAGCCCGAAAGCACGCACTAACCTCTAACGCTCCCCTAGCCAGGATAATCTGCTAAGCATAACAGGTACTAGAAGCTCATCGAGACATTACAGTACATGTTTACTATTGCCATGCTCCAGGTATGCTCTTTATCTCTAGGAGGTTTGCTTTCTGATCGTGCATACAGAGAAATCTACGGCCGGATGAACTTTCCTGTTCTAGGGAGGTGGGTGAGTAGGGACGTTCCTATGAAGGTATAACATCTCCTCTATCTTCCATCACAGTCCGCTTACCATTTTCCACCTAGATATCATGAGAGAATCTAGCAATAATACGCCTCCTTCCAACGAACAGGTAATTCGGGAGGAAACACATCCAGCGAGCAGTATACGAAAGATCTGAGATTGGGGTATCTTTACGAAAGCAGGGTCTTTCGTTCATCGATCGATAAGAAATTTGATGCCAAACACGACACCATTTCTATGAGACGATGGATTGGTGCAATGGTACTCAATACTCTTCGAAACCAACCCTCACGGCGTAGCTGCTTTCCGGTTCATTATTTCTCTGATTGTCGTTTTTGGTGGCCACCGTTTTCCTGCCCTCAAGGTACACTTACCTTTCGTTTTTCAGATGTCATTTCTGACCAAGTGTGTAGGAGGTCTCGTGGACCTGGGACTAAGAACCCACGATGCTGGTGTTACTTCTATGCACAGCCATGATCAATTTAGTATATTCAACTAACGTCAAGAATGAATATCCGCGTACGCACCTACATTATGGTCCCATCGACTGAAAGCTCAAATGCACACTGAACGAACTGTTGAAGGAGACACGTGCACCCCGACATAGATACCCGACTCTAACCTATATTGTACACCGCCGTACGGACTATTTCTTTTCCTACCACCCCTATACTTCAACACGACTAGTATATATACCCCGTAGTTACCGTTCGATCCCTCAGTCGTTCTCACCACACGCTGTGTTCCGACTGAGGTATGCCTACTACTACTATACCGATATATGCTTACTTACTATTACTTAGCTTTAACTTACTTCTCTTGACTTTACGAACTGGCCCTTCTTACATATACAAACCATCGTTTGATCCTCCTCGAAAGAATTGCCGTATTATGGGGACAGCAAAAATTCGATGACTTGGAAAATTGCCATGGCATGGAACCGAACCCATGACCAGGCCGATGCTTAACACCCCTGGTAGTTGGGCTCATGAGAGCTAGGAGATACACGTGCTCCCAACCAACATCTGATTCAGACTCGAGTACGATCTTGGCCTAACTTCCATCACCCGAAGTGATAGTGCGACATGCGCTAGAAGTCCTACACCCTGTGAATCTATTCATCTGTGTATCTATACCAACCCCCTGCTACACCCTCCCATCTTCTTCGCATCGAAATGAAAGCAGAGGAGAAAAAATAAACGTCCAGGTCAGAATAATGATGAGCTGGCCTGTGGAATCGAACCACAGGCAGCCATTTGCTTTGTTATCCTTGATCTACATCGACTTGGAGAATGAACACCTTGGGTACATAAAGTGAGGAGAGACTCACTTCCTGGACGACACAGGACGAAATAGTTGCAACTGCATGCTATGAGTCTGGACACCACGCATTCGTGGACGCTCATTTCAGTATGACTTGAATACCGTCACACTACCTTGCGCAGGATGTTAATTGTGTGCAAAATGTCCGGAACATGGTCCCACAACTAAAACCGCGAAACAAGGGTGCAAGAAATAGAGTAAACGTACCGCTTCGAATGGTGTCTTGGTTGCAAAATATTTGGACCATAGTAGAATGGTTAAAATCAGTCTCCCGAGTGACCAATCAATACATCACCAGCCATGAGGAATCGAACCACCGTCCCGCCACCCCGAGAAGCTTTTTGCAGGCCACCCATTGCTGTCTCGTAAACGTGAAATCTTAGTAACACAAACCCCCGTGTCCCGTGGGTGAATGACCTGCATTCTTCCGCATAGCCATGCTGATATTGCCAGCACGTGTATCGAGGAACACCGGACTGAGGAGACTTTTTCTTTCGATTACCACGACTACTTAGAAAATAGAAGGGCATACTCTGAGTGGGGGACTCGAGGGAAAATAGAATTCTGGAGGAAAGGTACGCAAGGGGGAGGCAAGTAGCAGCAGCACGCACACCCCATTTTAGAGCCGTCGTAAGGATCTGAGCCGATACATAGACTCGTACATACTGGCAGAGAGCATAACAAATATCGTGGACACTGGTAAGAGGACGTGACAGATTGCTGGTACCGTGAGACTTTTCCTAATACAGATAAGAAGATACCAAAATGCATATGGCTCAAAGCTGAACATTGAACCCTTCAACCGGGACTCGAACCCAGGTAAGCAACGCAGGATAAATCACAGTACCACAACGTCACGACGAGGTGTTTCGATTCTTGCTTAGAGTTTCTTTGATATGATAAGTAGATCGAACAAGATGTAAAAAGAGATTTCTAAGGGCCATCCTTCAACCAGGACTCGAACCCAGATAATTAGTATGATAAGACCACAACATCACGAAGGATTATATGGATTCTTGTTTGGCAGTTTCTTTTGTTGCAGAAACAAGCCGCCTTTAAAGAACACGCAAGTGATTGGAAAGTTGAAAGGCAGATGACTCAGTGATGGAAATACGAATCACTTGCATGAGGCGTAATGAGTACACTGAATCAAAAATGGACAAAGAGGTGGATGGGTCCTTAATAAATAAAACCCAAAGATACCCCTAGAAAGAGGACATGACCAATTCGACTTCTTCTGTGGTACCCTAAGCCTTGTCCTGGCTCAAGCCTTGCCATGGCATAAGAGCTCTAAAAAGACGATACAAAAAGAATTACTCATTACCTCTGTTAGAGATCCTCCGACTGGGACTTGAACCCAGAGAACCAGCATGATAAAACCACAGGTTCATGAAGGGTTATCTCTGAATGACGGTTTACAGTTTCCTTTCATAGTGATGCTCATTGTGGAAATTAGCCGCTTATAACAATCACATAACTAGTCAGTCGGTGGAAAGGCAGATGGCCTAGTAATGAAAATACGATTACTTCCACGAAGCATGAGTATGCGGAATCAAGCTCAAGCTCAGGCGCAAGGAAGAAAAAGAGTATCACAAAATATAACCCTTCCGAAGGGATTCGAACCCTAGTTTTGGACGTCACACACCCAGTACGTCACAAAGGACATGTATATGCACTACAACTGGACAATTGTAATCTTCCCAAACCCCGACCCGAGGGCTATTCTCCCGAGTTCTTCATCGTAATCCAACGCGGTCCAGTTATTCAACGGGTTTGAACACACCTCTCGAACACGGGGTCGAGCAGTGGGGTTCAGCGTGCCAGGGAATACGGCAGCCATGAGAGTCTCGTGCCCATAGTGTTCTTCGGAGGGGAAGGCCATCGCAGGATCATGGGTCCGTATCCATACAGCAGTCCCACGTTTCCAGAGTATGACATCTGTGCATTGAAGAGTGCCGCGTCGGCAGGGGTTTTCGCTGGTGAAGGTTGGCAGGAAGGAAGAGATAAGTTTGAACAAGTCAAACCTTGTTATCCAGGAGTTATCAATCTTGGAGCGGATGAGGACCGATGAGGATGTTGCACTGGCACCGGCGACCCAGCCAAAAGAGTGGGAGGTAACGGGAGAGTGTGTTTGTCCGTGGAGGAAGGGCAGGGTAGTGTAGAAGTTGGTGGAGCGTGCGCGGATGACGAGGACGGTTAGCGCGGTGAAGATGACTTGGATGCAGTGGCCGTACTGTAAGTGAATGAGATGAATAAGCGATATGTAGAACAGTTAGCGAATGGTTACCTGCATGTCGCCTCCTTCATCGAGGCAGGCCTGCTCATCGGTCTTCCAATTATAGATCAGTGTCTTAGAGAAGTTGTCGATGAGGGCTATGATATCACCAGTGAGGGTAACTGGATGGAGGTCGATGTCGAATGAGTGGATTTCATGCAGTGCTCCATCGTCGTCCAGATGCAGGAGCGCGATCCTCTGTAATCTACACAAGTTAGCGATGGGTCATCAGAACAACAAACACTCACCCATCCAACGCCACAGCGATGCTCGCCTCGGACTCTGTATCCGTGTTCAGCTTCACCCCACTGAACAGTGTGCCTCTTGGCGACCACTCCGAGCACTTGTGCCCCCCGTGCATGATATCCTAGATCGTCAGTACCGACCAGATTCCTTTCGATACAGTCAGTAGCCACTTGTGTTGTCAGGCTGGTATGAACTTGATTTCGGATAATGGCGAGCCAGTGAAACTTGTCTCGCTTGCTGATATCAGAGGAGGGTCTGCTCGCCATCGAGTTGCGAGTTGGTAGGCATGGCGCGTGCGCTGTTCAAGATCGGTGTCATCGACGGGAATGGGGTAGTCATTGGAGATGATATCGAGTTTGTATGCATTTGTCCAGATGATGTGTAGTCTTGTGAGTGCGTTGAACCATTTGCATATCTGTCATTATTAGCACCTGGGATCATTTAGCTGTGAAATATTCACCTGGCGGAGGAGAAGGATATCAGGAACGGAAAGAAACGCGATAATGTAGATCATCACATCGTCAGGTAAGTTGTAGAGTGTATCGATATCATTCATGGACGTTGCAGTCCAAGATGAATGTGTGGTTACGGGCCGAGTTAGCCAGTTACTAATCCGTTCCCATGGCATTCCCGGGTAGTCAGTGCGGATAGCCTTCGCATCGTCGCAACATCAACTGTGGACGACTTGCCCTCCCTTCATGGTATGAGAAGTGGTCTGCAGCAGACTAAATACAGTATGTGCTCCCTGTTTTCACAACTCGCTCGACTTGTCCGACGACCCAGAGTGGTCTCATAAAAATAAAACTTTTACCGTCATGTGTTCCCGCTATTAGGCCCATAGACTGGGATGAGATATATATTTTCCTTACATGATGCAGGACCAGCATCCAAAGCCAAAAATCGAATCAAAAGCGTGATCCGGGTCTATCTGCGTATGCACCAGGGGGGAATCGAACCCTACATGAAAGCTATCCATTGCAGCAGTAGTGCCATGTGAGGGATAGGGAGAAAACCTCATTCAGTTCTCCATCTAAACCATGTCTGACAAGGACTTCGAATGAACAGACGTGTTGGGGCCATGGGGGATATCTTGGACAAAAATTCTAGGCAAAGGAATCATGTCAGGTGCTGAACGGCTATGTAATTCGAGCATATGTATCTTCTCAGAGTAGTCTAGCTTAACTCACAGATGTACCCCTTTCCTCTCGTATTACTGGGTTGTTGCTTTCAATTTTCAGGGAAGATCCTAATATCTATCTATCGTCGTTGCATCAACGCCTTAAACATGATCCTGTAAAATAAAATGCACCACGCTAGTAATACTTCGCCAAGTATGAATCAGAATCCAGTGTTCCATCCTGTCCATCTTCTCCTTATCAGATTGAATCACTTTCTTTGGATGCTTTCGTGATATTTTCGCAAAATTCACAATTGCTAGGTTCAATTTGCGCTCAGTAAATCAGTCTAACCACTCGGCTACAGAGTGTAGAGGGCATCTGGTTCCTCCGGTCCTTCAGATCGCACCCCATAGTTTTGACGGCAGAGCTAAAGAAGCTGTAAGTGCACACAGTCCTCTGTCTTGTGAAATTATTACCCAAGATGTCTTCCAGAGCATTGATATTCCGCTCCACGTCATCTCTTCTTTCAATGATAAGTTGAATCATTCAAAGGCAAACTTAGGCTGTCAAGTCTGAGAGTTCAATGGATTGCGTTGTACTAGAGAGTGTGCCAAGTTTCAGAGCTCATGTTTGCATTAGCTACAAGATTAAACAATATTACCAGAAGTTGCAACGGTTGTACTTATCTTATACGAGGATAATTGGCGCTGTGATAGAAACTATGTCTGTTTCATGGCAAGGAGTCGGACAATGAGTGAGAAGGAATTCAGGACCCGAGAACCTGACTGAGCTGTTACACAGTACACCTTAGTTCGTGACTCATTATCAGACCCTAACGAAACTCATCTGTGTCAATTTCATCAGGATATTTACATGTACTGAAACATTCATTCATCACACACTGGACCAACAACTTCACCGACGAACAGATGATCATTAAAGAATACGCTGCACTGTGATGAGGGGTTCTGGGGAAAAAGGCGAGTGATCTGGTATTATCTCATCGCAAACCCGTGCCCACGACGTTCTCAGGTCAAAGTTCACCACTCAGTCGCATCGTTTCACTTTTCCCATCCCATCCTCTCCTCAATGTGCTCATTTTTCTGCTTCCAGGGTAACCCTTGCTGCCTTTGCTGTGGTTTCCTCACCTTTCCTCTGCCTCTATAGCTGGATAATTGAGTTAAGTCCTCAATTTCTGACATAGAACCCATTCAAGAATTGTATCTAGGCCCTGCATATGCGCTCTGGTGAGTCACTGAAAAAACCCACGACAACGGCGCACTCACACCCAATATTCAGGGTCTTCGTCTTGCCCGGGACATGGCCGACATTCCCTGGAATCATTGCTTTCGTAACGACACTTGGTGATGGCGACTGGCAGCAGGCGGGAGATGCGGATTAATGTTCAACGGTAAGGCATGCGCCACAGTCAGAGGCATTCATTTTGACATTCCCACATCTAGGGATCTCCGTCGAATTTGGCACGTTTACAACGGGGCCGACTCCCTGACAGTTCCTCTGTATGAGGTCATAGATTCTTCTCGCAGCGCCACAGGTGAACATGAAGTGCCAATCATTGTGCCTGTAGCCGTGACATTCATAAGCGATTCCATTTTGATCTTGTTGGACATGGGACTTACTCTTCCTTCCGCAATTCCTCTATTTCCATTCTAAACAAATCATGGGTTTGTATTCCATTGGCAATAATGACTGCATACTCAGGTGTAATTCTTTTCACAGGATCACCTTTATAGGAAGAAAGGCCGTCGAGATGACATTATCGTGAGCCTCGTTTTCAGTTGTCGTGCCTCCCTTCTCTAACCCCATTGATTGTGCAGGTGGGCGGCTGTTGGCATCAAGACTTGCACCATCCCAGTTTACACCTGCCTTGTGTAGAGAAGCTGTATCCAGAGAACCGTGAGTTATCTTTCCTTTTCGAAGGATGGAATACTCTTCGGTTCCCAGCACCCTGTTTAGTGAAAAGGTATGCCTTGCTGTTGACCGCCGAGTTACTGTAGCTTAATGAATCATTATCCAGAAGTTAGTTCGTCATTCGGTGCCAGGGAAGTAGCCGACACTGAGAATTTGCTTGTACTCATTAGCTGGAGTATCCAATAAGTCGCCTTTCTCCCCCTGATTTTGCTATCTCATACATGGATTAGCTGTTTCAGGATGACGGTCAAAACCAGGACCTGAAATAAGAGGGTTTTTGGTATTCAGGGCTCGGTGCCACGCCGTTTAGGGAAAAGGTACGTGTCATTCCTTGATTAGCGGACTGCTGTAGTTTGGCGATTCAATACCCAGAATTTAGGCTCATGGATAGATGCCGGATATGTAGCGGAGGCCGGAATAGGCTTGTATTCGTTAGGAGGGGTAGTAAAAGCGCTTGAAAACGAAAGAAATTGATTGTAACAATAGCGCAACGTGTAGATTTGAGGTAGTAAGCGTGTAGAGAACTGTATGTAGTAGTCATGCCAATAAAATTCGATTTCATGGACCGAGAGAGTAAGTAAATAAGTCTTAATCCTTTTAGGCGTATCTAGAAATGAATTGAAACTTACTTTCATATCCACTCCAAATGTCGTGCCAAAGTTTGGCTTACACAGGTCCCTACCTTCAAAATCGGCATATGATCATCGAATCCTCTTGGATTATCTTCATTAAATGATGAACGCGTCAGCAATGGATGAATACTCACCAGAAGAAGCTACCATCGACGCCCTCCCGGTTTCTCAAAGATCCAAAAGTCAGCTGTGTATGAGACTGAGTAGAAGGTCCTCGAATTCGAAACAACGTTTCTGAAGGACCATCATGAACAGGACCGATTGCGCTTGGTGCATTTTTCCGGTGCTCCAGACTGAGAACCATAAAATCATGGTAGCAAGGGAAATACGAATTAGAACGATTCGCTTACCCGAATATCTGCACCATCGGCTAATGATTGACATGTCGCACCCCGAATCTGCATCCTGCCGAGTTCTGGAGGTTTGCTGAACGTTCAAGAGGCCATCACATCCAGTACAAGTGAGAGACTACCACGGCGCTATGGAATGAGCGAGTGAACACAGTAGGTATCAGTGAAGAAATCAAAGAGGAAGGTACCTGGACTACGTGAGACTTCGGCCACGCATCGTTACCTTCCACTACCACCACCAACATCGTCTCGTACCCCATTCCTGTATTCGCTTCCTTTGCTTTCTTCCGCGTTTCAAAACCGCTGGTTTTGTGTTACGTATGTACTTCTTTTCACTGATCGTGTACTCGCTAAATCCACTAGACACCTGTTTCCTGCCATCCAAGCGGCGTGCAGAATGTTTAATTCGACTGTTTCATATTCTCATTGGCATTCCAAGGCTCGATTCCTCCCGCATTCTATTCCTTATCACGCTGACTTTTCTGACAGGAAACTCCGTTGATTTGATTTATTCAAGTCGCCGTGATACAGCTCGTCCCTCCTCAAGACCGGGTATGACGTCTGATGGATCGAGACAGTGCCTCGTGTGGTGGCGTTTTCCCTTAATTTTGAGTCCCGTTCGTTCGACTTGTCTTCCGCTTTTTCTTGGAATGACATATGGACAGTTTACCATCCTTCCCCCTGCTTATATCATGATGATACTGATTACTCTTCAGTTTGTGTGAACATTGTATTATACTGCAAGCCATCGCTGCCCCTGCCCTTTATACCAATTCACACCAATACCAACACTCGGCAACAGGCCAGCACAAAACGTATACAGGCTGACGCCACATGAACAGTCTTATCATTCTTTGGTGTATTTATAGGTGCAATATCCCCAGCATTGGAAGAATCTGCATAACAACACACGTGCAGGTTGAAGGTATATCGAATATCTTTGTATTCGAATTCTAACGTACCTCCGTTGTAGGGATGTGAAGAGTGCTCGGGAGGTTCAATAAAACAAGTACAGAATGTCGAGAGAATCGACAGGTGTTGTTGAAGGCAGTGGAATTCGGAATGACGCGTAAGGTTGTTTTGGAATTTACGCGTTTTTTTTTTGGAACAGTAGAAGGGCCTGGATATGGAGGACAGGTTACATCAGGTGCATGTTTAGAGAGGATTAATTTTATGTGGTTCTGAACATGGAGGGGATAGCGCAAAGCTCGCTCGTCCAAGCGTGGATTTCCTCTTACGGTGTTATGGATATTGGGTATCCACTGATTCGGTGCATGAGTCAACACATGCCCGAACTCAGCCTTCTCGGTCCTAGTAGTGACTCGCTCGTACTTTCTCTTACTTTCTCTATTCTTCGTATTGATACTAGAATATTATAGAACATTGTAGAATAATAATGACTCAAACATTTTCTTAGTATATAAACTTGTAGATAACATTGTATTAAAAATACTTGATCAATCTACTACTTCCAGTACCCTCACACTGCGTGAACCCTCAGTTACGCCTAGCACTTGCTGAACAACCCATTGGATATGCCTAGCACTTTCCAATACCAACCCGAAGGTTACGCTTATGTTACGGTTTATTCATTTCTCCTTTCTTTTCTTTGTTTTACTCAGCATGATTACTCATACGCGATCATAACGGACGCCTTCTCACGATGCTATTTTTAGTTTACAAAACGTGTATTTAAGTAGAGCCTCAGCTGGCCTAAACCCCAGCTTCGGCTAAGGTTTAATCTACCTAACATCGAACTCCGTTCTTCGTGACTATCTGTCCCATCGACTTCATATTTCGCCTTTGACTTGCTAGAGTATCTACCACCGAAGTGCGAGTGGTGATCCTAGCACGATCTAAGTCGATTGGAGTTAGTGGCTAACATTTAGCCGAAGCTCGTCCTTCGTTGCCCAACGACGTACCGTTGCCCAACATTATTCCTATCATTCTCTTGATCATTGTCGCACTCTCCGTGCTTCAATTCCTTCTCAACGACCCTCTCGGACTGGTCGTAGTAACCATCCTCCGAGTATTCCTCGTCTGCGTATACGTCCCATCCCCAGTGTTTGCAGGATTACTCCTGCTATTCTGGGTCGGATTTCTACGCCATTTCTAAAAACACAAAACCCTTTATCCTCACCTTTCAGCTTGCTGCTATATTAACAATCTTATTGTTAATAGTGACAAGCACCCCTCCTGACGAAACCTGCGAGATCGTGTTGATGAACGGCTCGAACTACGAGACCGACCTCAGCCTGATCATCGCAATCTTGATCGTTCTCACTGTACTAGCCGTCTATCAGCTTGCATGGTCTATCGTGGACTTACGCCAAGGATAAGCCCACTCACGGATGCCCTGGTCCGACTCCATTCTCACCGTCTTCGTGACTTTTACACTCTTTTTCTTGTCCATTACTTTGTACCGACTACGCCGCTGCTTCCAACAACAGAGACGAGTCCGAGCGCAACTCCCGTTCCATTATGTTCCCAGCACTCCGGCGTACCCCCCGCCGGTAATTCACATACCCGCAGCATCTCAACAGACGATCGGAGATGTCGAATCCAACGCCTCCGGGGAACCTGGAGGATCCCTCTACACATCGTCGCGACCCAGCTCGCGATCCTCAGAGTCGAGCACAGACTCCTACAGAAGCGCTTCCAGCGCCACAGTCGACTCAGTCGACATCACCGATACCCGGGGCGTACTCCTCGACCGAGGAGACACGCCCTTACCAGGTCTCTTCGATCAGTCTCCAGTCCAAGGCGAGTCAAGCGCCGACGGAGCCCGAAGACAAGGCACCAGGCATCTGGACGAGGGCGAAGAAAGCCCTGACACCGAGTTCGAAGGGGATGAGCTCACAGAGTGGGAAAGAACCCGACTCGACAACCTCTACCCGAATACGGAGGAAGATGCGACCTATACCGGAGACAACTACAGTGGAAGGTCAGGAACATGGTGGACGGATGCCGACTGGGGGAGTGAAAGTAGGAGATACCGGGTCGCCCAGGAGGACGACTACGACAGTGATTCCGGCGAGCTTGGCCTTGGAGCCTCCGCGGCTTCCACCAGTGCAGCTCAGCCACAGTCTCTTCCAAGGTCCTGGCCGACCAATAGGGGACAGCCCGTCGGCTGGCACCCCGCCACTAGTTGGGTCTACGCCAACCAGCGGGAAGAGGCTCCTGTGGCCAGAGAGCCATCTGGAGGAGAGCCCGACCCGATCTCTACGAGGTCCGAGACCTCAACAATCCCTTCCGCCGTCCCCTCAGACGAGTCGACGCATGGGGAGCTTTGGGACGAGTTCCCAGACTACGACTCCGACGAACTTGGAACGGTTACCGCCTCCGAGCGACTCGCCGGAGTCTCCAATTGGGAGCCGTCGGTCGCATCGAGAGCCTTCGCCAGCCCCGTCCCTGCCTCCCAGTGTCCGTGGCCCCTACTCTATCACACGTACGTCGAGTCCCTCGGACTCCATGGAGCTGCCCGGCTCTCCCCAGAAGTCGAGGCCAGAATGGACAGAGGAAGAGCGCACGATGCACGCATCCGACGCGCTGAAGAAGATGCCCTCCAAGGACCAGGAGGCTGGTGGGACCTACCCCTCGAACCTGACGCCACCGACGCCGAGGTCGAGAACCGAATACACGCTGCCGCCGTCCGATATTCAGGGGCCGTTCAAAGAGCCAGTACCGATCTCGAGGCCAGGAGGAGAGCCTGGAATGCCTATCAGTCGGAGATCAGTGACCCCGACTCAGACATCGGACGCTGGAGGAGGAATAAGGAGCTCGACCGAATCGCCAGAGAGAGGAAGGAGGCAGAGGATGCCAAGCCGACTGCCAAGCCGAGCCCTAGAACCGACAGTAATGGCGGCGGTGAGCCAAGTCCTCCTTAGGGGACCTGTTCCAAGGCCCGCCATTTTCGACCTTCTCCCCTGGCATGGCCTATATGAAATCATGATGGAAGACATGGAGAAGGACCCCCAGTGGATGCTCACGGAAGCAGGGGAAGATTATCACGCCGCGAAGAGCATGGGGGACGTATACCTCATGAAGAACATCTTAGAAGTGGAGACCTGGCACCGGGCGGCTGTCGTATGGAATATGATGAACCCCCAGGCACCTCAACAAGGGTGTGCGCCTTACCGACGACCCCAGCTGATGCCCAACCCGCTCGAGACCGAAGAGTTTTGGGCCGGAGCTGGACCTGACGATGACGACATGGACAACCCAGGCGCGGGACCCTCTAAAAAAGGGAAACAGCCCGAGGTGCCATCTCAGCCACCGGCTCAACCCCCGCGACGACCAGTTTATCCCAGCGATTTTCCCCCGCCGGGCGACAACTATCGCCTTCGCTCTCTCCCGAGGCCGCCGAACCCGCCAGTACCACCCTCGATTCCATCGCCCCCCGACCCTATCCCGCCATGGACGCTCGCGGCGGGTAAAGATAATAATCCCTGGAACGACGTGAAGCCAAAACTTATCACGCAACCAGAGTACTTTACCAGGGAGTCCACGGACATCAACCGTTTCCTCCACCACTGCGAAATGTATTTCCAGGTTTTCCCGTTGCACTTCACCATGAACGACCAAGGGCAGAACCCCTACCGCATTACGTTTGCGCAGGGCTACCTTCGAGAGAAGGCCAAGGACTGGTGGGGCGACCAGTACTACCGGTACCGAGATGATCAAGGACATTGGAGATTCCCCACTTGGGAGGAATTCTCCCATGACCTCAGGGTAGAATTTCAAGAAGTCGCGGAACTGGCCATTTGGAAGTCGGAATGGAAGAAGGTCCGACAATCGGACTTCAAATCCGCAGTCGAATTCTTCGCGAAGTTCGAGAGGTTGGCCCACAAGTGCCAGGAGTTTGGCGACGAGAAACAGATGTTCGAAGCAGTGGAAGCGGCGATCAGGCCGACAGTGCGCAGAACGGTTATGCATGGGGACAACGAGCGCCCCACAACCTACGCACAATGGAAGGCGCGAGTCCTCAGGATCGACGCCAACTACCGATACGATGTGGCCCAGGGCCTCGCCAGTAAGCCCTCCCCGAACCAAGGCGGTTCGGGTTGAGGCAACCAATCGAAGGGACAGGGTTCCAGCGGCGATAAGAAGGACGCCACAGGAACCACGTACGGGGGGGTCGGACAGCCAATGGAAATCGACAAGCTATGGTCCGACAAGCGATGTTTCAAGTGTGGGAACACTGGGTGGAGCCCGAAGCATAAATGCCCCAACGACAAGTCCAAGTGGCTTCCCGTCAAACTCCCACCTCGTAAAAAGCCCAATGTCGCTCGCCTCCGCCAAATGCTCGCTGAAGCCGAAAAAGAGGAATTAGGAAAGGACACGAAGATCGAAGAAGTAAAGGACGAGAAGGAGAAGTCGTCAAAAGACGAGCCGGCGTCGAAATAAGCGATTCGACGGCATCGGCTAAGGACTTAGTTTCTACTGGTGCGCGTTCATGTAATTCTAGTCGGACTTATACTACGTATGTAGGTACCCCGTATGATCAATATAACAATTTTTTCGCCGCGTTACCAGTCGAGGAAGCTAAGAACGAGGAATCGCACAACACCGACGGCATAGGAGGGGATTTCCGCCACTCCGCGCAGTCTGCGCTCAGTACTGAACCCCTAGGGGCCGTCCGAGCTCAGGAACCCCCAGCTCACCGCACAGGGAAAGCCCCTCGAGGGCAGAGCCCCCTAGGTCGAGTCCCGACTGCACCCCAGACGTGGGGAGGTCACCCCGGAGAGGGAGAAAGGCCGACGACCCAACCCGCTGGGCCTGCGGCTTCACCGTTGGTTCTAGCGGGAAGCGACGGAAAAGCAGCTGAGGCGGTGAACCCGGACGACCACCCTCACCCAGTAGCCCTCTCGTCGGCAAACAGTGAGGACCGTTCAGGGGAGTCAACATGTGTGCGTCCGCGAAGGGTTTCCCGAAGTACCGCCGGGGTTAGGAAGAGCCGTAAGCCTAGGACAACCGTGGAGGTTACAACGCCGCGCACAAGCGCCCTTGGCCAGGGCCGAACACAGGGCAGTGAGCCCTCCTCCACCGCTTCGACGGAAGGTGCCCAAGTGCCGCTGAGGGGCCCTTTTCGGCCTGGTGACCAAATGCCGCCTCGAAGCAAGAACCCCTCCATTTCAGTAGAAGAAGTAGAAGATGAAGAAGCCTACCTACGGTCCGATATTCCGACCGTCAAGCTGAAGGGGAAGTCTCGTGTGACCCCCAAGGCCACGTCACAGGGTGAGGAACGGAAGCCCGTTCCGGACACGTACTACGAACCCTTCGGACTGCACTGGACCCGGAGGGTGCTATGACTCGCCAACAATGAAGCAGCCGCTCTCGCCACCCTCCATCGATGGGTGCATCCTCGCTGTCGAGAAGAAGTGACGATCGAGTTGTGGGAGACACTCAAGGAGCAACCCGAGACTACCGCAGAAGCGAGGGACAGGTGGGAATGGATGGAGGACCTCCAAAAGCTGCCCATGTACATACGAGGAAGGAAGGGACGTAATGTATCAATCCAAGTGCAATTAGAAACATTAGACACCCACAAGGCACACTCGGTAAAGGCGCTAGTGGACAGTGGAGCCACTGGAAGCTCCATAGACCGTGCCTGGGCCCGAAGTCATGCGCTCAACCTTAAAAAGGCAGCCCGACCCGTCCCAGTATATAACGCTGATGGCACCCGAAACAAGGGTGGTGACATCACCGAATATGCCGAGGTACGGCTCCGCATTGGAGACCACGTGGAACGGATCAAACTAGCCGTAGTGGACTTAGGGTCCACTCCCTTATTTTTAGGACACGACTGGTTGCAAAGGCATAACCCACTCATTGACTGGGATACTGGAGCAGTGACACTGGCCCGCTGTGCCTGCCGCAAAATACCCTTTTCACTACCTGACACAGATCCTACCTCCCGTTGGGACGAATATGAGGAGGGAGACACCATTCTGGTGATAGACTTTGAAGAAGCCTTCCACGTGCGAGCCATGGGAACGAAGGCTAATGAGCTAGCCGCTCAAGCCAACGCTCGCAAAACCGCTAAGTCTTTTGAGGAGATTGTACCAGAGGAGTATCGAGGATTCGAGGACGTTTTCGCAAAGGAAAATTTCGACGAATTACCACCCCGGAAACCGTGGGACCACGCTATCGAGTTAATCCCCAACGCTAATGCCAACCTAGACTGCAAAGTCTATCCTCTCAATCCTGCTGAGCAGGAGGAGCTGGACAAGTTCTTGGACGAGAATTTATCCACCGGGCGTATCCAGGCCTCTAAATCCCCTATGGCATCACCATTCTTCTTCGTCAAAAAGAAAGATGGGAAACTACGCCCAGTCCAGGACTATAGGAAGCTCAACGAAATGACCATTAAGAACCGGTACCCCTTACCACTTATCGGAGAACTGATGGATCGATTGAAGGGAGCTAAGTACTTCACCAAATTGGATGTACGGTGGGGTTACAACAACGTCAGGATCAAACAAGGGGACGAGTGGAAGGCGGCATTTCGCACCAACCGTGGCCTCTACGAACCTCTCGTAATGTTCTTCGGGCTTACGAATTCCCCGGCAACGTTCCAATGGATGATGAACGATATCTTCAAGGATCTCATCACCGCAGGGGAAGTATCGGTCTACTTGGACGATATCCTCATCGCCTCGAAGAACAAGAAGGATCATCGACGTATCATACGCAAGGTACTCCAGATCCTTCGCGAGAACAAGCTTTTCCTTAAAGCGGAAAAATGCGAGTTCGAAGTGGAGGAGACGGAGTATTTGGGAGTGCTTATCAGCGAAGGGAAGGTACGCATGGACCCCGTAAAGATCGCAGGCCTACTCGACTGGCCGACTCCGTCGAAGAAACAGGAACTGCAGTCGTTTTTGGGTTTCTGCAACTTCTACCGACGATTCATCCGCGATTATAGTAAGCATGTCAAACCGCTTACCATCCTGACGGGGAAAGTGGAATGGCAGTGGGGGAAGGCCCAACAAGAGGCGTTTGAAAGGTTAAAAAGGATGTTCCAAGAGGACGTGGTACTAGCGATCCCGCTAGATGAGGGGAAGTTTCGAGTAGAAGCTGATTCCAGTGAAGGAGCGATCGGAGCCATATTATCCCAATGGCAGGAAGAGAAATGGCGGCCAGTCGCCTTCCTCTCGAAATCCCTCTCGGTCACCGAGCAGAACTACGAGATTTACGACAAAGAACTCTTAGCCATAATGATTGCACTAGAGGAGTGGCGGCAGTACCTGATGGGCGCTCGGGAAGACTTTGAGATTTGGACGGATCACTCCAATCTCCAATACTTCCGAAAGCCCCAGAAGCTCAATCGACGTCAGGCCCGCTGGGTCACCGAACTGGCGGAATATCAGTTCACCTTACACCACAAGCCAGGGGCCCAAAATCGCAAAGCCGATTTACTTTCTAGACGAGCGGACCATGACCAAGGAAAAGATGACAACCGGGATGTGACAGTCCTAAGACCGGCTCACTTCCGCGCTCTCATCATGCCCACCGCGGAAGAACTACACAAGAAAATCAAGCTAGCCACGCATGACCCCCGTAAGTGGGACCGAGGGATCTCAGACTCCCTCAACCATGAAAAGGGAGTCTCCTGAGACCAAGGACTACTCTGGTACGACGGCCGTATCTACGTACCAAGAGATCGACGACTGCGGGGTGAGATCATAGCCCTACGACATGACCACGCGACCGCAGGACATCCGGGCGTGGAAAAAACCAAAGAGCTCATTTTACGAGACTATTGGTGGCCCCGTATACGCTCAGAAGTGGAGGCCTATGTGAAGGGATGCGAAGTCTGTCAAAGAACGAAGATGGATCGCCGACCCAAGAAGGCCCCCCTCTACCCGAATGAGGTTCCAAGCCAACCATGGACACATATCTCAGTCGACATGATCACCAAACTTCCCGACTCGAGGGGAAACAACTCCATCCTCGTAATAGTCGACAGATTCTCCAAGACGATAATTCCGATCGCATGTACCGAGGAATTGTTGTCCCTCGGCTTTGCAAAAATCTTACGCGACCGCATCTATGTGCCGTATGGGGTAATGCCAGAAAAAGTAATCTCGGACAGAGGGACCATCTTTGTGTCCAAATTCATGAAAGAGTTCTACGCTCTCATTCACGCAACAGGGAACCCTTCAACCGCGTATCACCCACAGACAGACCGACAGACCGAAAGGGTTAATCAGGAGATCGAAAAATACCTCAAGATGTTCGTTAACTACCGCCAGGACGATTGGAGCGATTGGTTGCCGCTCGCCGCGTTCACTCATAACAATCGAAAACACTCGGCAACGGGCTTTTCCCCCTATAAAGTAGTCTTTGGACGAGACGGGCAGGTTATCAAAACCACTCAACGTCCCAACGCGGTACCAGCTGCCTCCAAATTGGTTCAGGGGATACAGGAAGTGCATGAAAAGGCAAAAGAATCACTCGAACGAGCGGCAGAATCGATGAAGAAGGCTTACGACAAACGAAAAGGGGAGTCGAGACAGTACGGAGTCGGCGACAAGGTGTGGTTGGATTCCACCAACCTAAATCTCCCTCGCCCAACGAAGAAGCTAGGGGACAGATGCGTCGGGCCGTTTGTAATCACGGCCAAGAAAGGAGCCTCAGCGTACGAACTCAAACTTCCCGCAAAATGGCGCATACATAACCGATTCAACGAGTCGCTCCTCACTCCATACCGTCCTCCCGAGTTCCCAAACCAACCGCGTCCTGAGAGACCACCCCCAGACTTGATTGACGAGGAAGAAGAGTATGAGATCGAGGAAATTGTTGAGGAGAGGGATCGTGTCATCGGCCGTGGAAAAACCCGCTGAACGATCACGGAATACTTAGTGTGATGGAAAGGATACCCAATCGAAGAGAACTCGTGGGTTAAACGCTCCGATATGGCCAACGCGGAAGAACTCGTCAATGACTTCGAAGCGCGTGTCCAAAAGATCACATGGGAGGTTAACGACAAGGGAAAAACAGTCGGCCGAGACGACAAGATCCCACGAAACCTCCCAATTGACTTTCATGACCCTGACACACCATGCGTCACCGACATCGAAACAGTATATTCCTCTGAGTGTACAAACCCAAAACACTCCGACATCCAACAAGACTCTTATCCCTCTTCCGTCCTCATCGATACTATCCACCTCCCCGCGGACTGCCTCGATGAGATTGAAGAAGTAAATCTCCAAAACCTCGAACATATACGAGAAAATTGGGACAGTGATACTGACACTGACGAAGATACAGACGATGACACCTGGTCCTTCTATTCACAGTCTCAACAATCAACCTCCGATGGCGGTGTTACCTCAAATAGCTCATTCGAGACGAACGAGTCTTAAGGGGGGGGTAATGTTACGGTTTATTCATTTCTCCTTTCTTTTCTTTGTTTTACTCAGCATGATTACTCATACGCGATCATAACGGACGCCTTCTCATGATGCTATTTTTAGTTTACAAAACGTGTATTTAAGTAGAGCCTCAGCTGGCCTAAACCCCAGCTTCGGCTAAGGTTTAATCTACCTAACATCGAACTCCGTTCTTCGTGACTATCTGTCCCATCGACTTCATATTTCGCCTTTGACTTGCTAGAGTATCTACCACCGAAGTGCGAGTGGTGATCCTAGCACGATCTAAGTCGATTGGAGTTAGTGGCTAACAGCTTAGCACTTGCCTTCACCCACGGCCCGTAATAGCTTCGCACTTACAGGCCTTCTATATCGGTAATTGCTCCGCGCTTACCGGCTACTTCCCTCAGTAATTGCTTCGTGCTTGCTGGTCTCTTTATTTCACAAACCGGACCACTCAGGTCTCCTCACGAACCCTTGCCGGAATCCATTATATTCCCTAACGATGTACATCACTTCTAATTAATCTTACCTCACTTCGATCACTACTCCTCGCCTCGTGCTCGCATCTCCGGATTTCGGCAGATCCATAACATACGGTCTGATATTGATGACCCTGCATGGACTTTTTGCTGTGAGTGCTTGCAAGTCATTCCTGCTTAGGTTTGGTGTATAAACTGATGAATTATCATAGCATAATAATTTTATTCAACGAGAGGTACATTTCTATGTACTAGGATGCACTGCAGATAGCTAGCAGCACTTTCTTTGGTTTCAGAGGAAACATGGGAGGGATGATTCAATGACAGGTTCAAAACCTCCGACTTTCGCTTAGTTGCATTTGAATGACATCTTGACAGCCAGTCCCGGTGGCCGATTACTGTGGAGATACCAGTCATTCTCCTCCTTGTATCGTAAACACGATAATTGTTAGCAACCAACTCGAACCAACTTAGATCGAACTAGGATCGCTACTCGCACTTCGGTAGACGATGCTCTAGCAAGTCAAAGGCGACAGACAAGTTAACTGCGAACGAGATAGACACAAAACAAGGAGTTCGATGTTGGGTAGATTAAACCTTAGCCGAAGCTGGGGTTTAGACCAGCGAAGGCTACTACTTAAATACACCATGGATATGCTAAGAATAGTACTGTGGGAATCATCCGATGGTGATCGCATGTTTGAGTAAGCAAGAATGAGTAAGAAAAGAAAAAGAAATGAATAAACCATAACATTACCCCCTCTCTAAGACTCGTTCGTCCCGAATGAGTCCTCAGACTCCCACTCGTCATCGTCCGACGAGGAATGTTTGGACTCAGAGTAGAATGATACTATATCATTGTCGTTGTCCTCATCATCTGCATTCCAATTTTCATGAATTCATTGGAGGTTTTGGAGGTTTACCTCTTCCTCTGTATCCTCTTCCTCCACCATTGGTACTCCATCTGCTTCATCTGTGGTAACAACGGGCCATTTGTTTCATAAGAAGTCCGGTTCTAGTTCCGGGTTAAATGCTGGGTGCCAGTTTTGGGCTAAGATCTTGTTAGAGGATTGGGATGGGGAAGAGGGATAAGAGTCTTGTTGGGTATCCGAATGTCGTACATTTGAGCATTGCAATGAATATACGGTTTCGATATCCGTGACGCATGGGCTGTCCGGGTTGTGATAGGGGGTTCGACCATTTGGGGGTACCTTGTTGTCTATCCCCACTGTCTTTCCTTTCTTGTCGATCTCCCATTGAATCCTTTGAAGGTGCGCTTCATAGTCATTGACCAGGGTTTCTGCATTGGCCATGTTGGCTCGTTTTACCCAAGAATTTTCTTCTGCCGGGTATCCCTTCCACTTGACTAGGTATTTGGTTACGGTGCGGCGGGTCTGTCCTCTGCCAACCACCTTGTCCCGTTGTTCTACAATTTCTTCAATCTCGTATTCTTCCTCATCATCGATTAATTCTGGAGGTGGTCTTTCGGGACGTGGTTGGTCAGGGAATTTGGGGGTGCGGTATGGAGTTAGGAGGGATTCGTTGAACTGGTTGTGAATTTTCCAGCCTACTGGGAGTTTGAGTTTGTAGGCGGAAGCCCCCTTTTTGGCGACGATGGTGAAGGGTCCTACTCGTCAATCCCCAAGCTTCTTGGTGGGTCGAGGGAGGTTTAGGTTGGTAGAGTCCAACCATACCTTATCACCGACTTGGTATTCCACGGCTTTGTCCTTGTGTTTGTCATAGGCTCTTTTCATGGATTTGGCTGCTTGTTCCAACAATTCTCTTGCTTTCTCCTGCACCTCCTGAATACCCTGAATCAGTTTCAAGGCGGCTGGGATGACGTCGGGTCGTTGGGTAGTTTTAATGACTTGCCCGTCCCTTCCAAAAACCACCTTGTAGGGAGAAAACCCTGTTGCTGAGTGTTTTCAATTGTTATGCGTAAATGCGGCCAGTGGCAACCACTTGCTCCAATCATCCTGTCAGTAATTTACGAACATCTTTAGGTATTTTTCGATTTCCTGGTTAACGCGCTCGGTTTGTCCATCTGTCTGCAGATGGTAGGCCATGGAGGGGTTACCTGTGACCTGAATGAGACGGTAGAACTCCTTCATGAACTTTGATACAAAGATGGCCCCCCTATCTGAGATAATCTTCTCGGGCATTACCCCGTACGGCACATAGATGTAATCTCGTAGGATTTTAGCAAAACTGAGGGAGGTAAGTTCCTCGGTGCATGCAATCGGGATGATGGTTTTGGAGAATCGGTCGACTATGACCAGGATAGAATCAAACCCTTTTGATGAGGGGAGTTTGGTGATCATGTCAACCGAGACATGGGTCCATGGTCTCATTGGTACCTCATTTGGGTGGAGAGGTGCCTTCTTTGGGCGATGATCCACCTTGGTTCATTGACAGACTTCACATCCTTTGACATATGCCTCCACCTCCCGGTGCATTCGAGGCCACCAATAGTCTCGTAGAACGAGCTCTTTGGTTTTCTCTATGCTGAGATGTCCTGCCGTTACATGGTCATGGCGTAAAGCTATGATCTCCCCTCGTAGTCGTTGATCCATAGGGACATAAATGCATCCATCATACCAGAGTAACTCCTTGTCTCGAGAGACCCCCTTTTCGTGATTGAGGGAGTCGCTAATGCCTCGGTCCCATTTACGGGGATCATGAGTAGCTAATTTGATTTTTTCATGCAGCTCTTCCTGTGTGGGCATGATTAGTGCCCAAAAATGCTTGGTTTTGAGGACAATCACATCCCTGTTATCCCCCTTGCCCTGGTCGTGGTCCACACATCAGGATAATAGGTCTGCCTTGCGGTTCTGGGCCCCCGGTTTATGGTGTAGCGAGAACTGGTATTCCGCCAATTCCGTCACCCACTGTGCTTGTCATCGATTGAGTTTTTGGGGCTTTCAAAAGTATTGAAGATTGGAGTGGTCCGTCCAGATCTCAAAATCTTCTCGAGCGCCCATAAGATATTGGCGCCATTCTTCCAGGGCAATTATGATGGCAAGGAGCTCTTTATCGTATATTTCATAATTGTGCTCCGTTGTCGATAAGGCTTTGGAAAGGAATGCTACCAGGCGCCATTTGTCGTTTTGTAACTGTGACAACACCGCCCCCACCGCCCCTTCACTTGAGTCTGCCTCCACTCTGTATTTTCCTTCATCGAGCAGGATGGCTAAGACCACGTCTTCCCGGAATAGCTCTTTCAGCTTTTCGAAGGCCATTTGCTGCACCGAACCCCACCGCCATTCGGTTTTGCCGGTCAGGGAGGTCAAAGGTTTGACATGCTTGCTGTAGTTGTGAATGAACCGCCGATAGAAATTACAGAAGCCTAGGAATGACTGTAGCTCCTGCTTCTTGAGGGGAACTGGCCAGTCTAGTAGGCCCGCAATTTTTATGGGATCCATGCGAATCTTCCCTTCGCTAATGATCACCCCCAAGTACTCGGTTTCTTCTACCTCAAACTCGCACTTCTCGGCCTTCAAGAATAGCTTGTTGTCCCAAAGGACCTTTAACACCTTTTGTACGATGCGTCAGTGGTCCGCCTTGGTTTGGGACGCAATAAGTATATCATCCAGGTAAACAGACACCTCTCTGGCTGCTATGAGGTCCTTGAAAATGTCGTTCATCATCCACTGAAAAGTGGCCGGCAAGTTGGTGAGTCCAAAGAACATCACCAAGGGTTCATAGAGGCCGTGGTTAGTTCGAAACGCCGCCTTCCATTCATCCCCCTGTTTAATCCTGACATTGTTATAGCCCCATCATACGTCCAGCTTGGTGAAGTACTTTGCTTTCTTCAACCGATCCATCAATTCCCCAATCAACGGCAACGGATACCGATTCTTAATAGTCATCTTGTTGAGCTTTCGATAATCCTGCACCGGGCGAAGCTTCCCATCCTTCTTTTTAACGAAGAAGAAGGGGGATGCCATGGGCGATTTCAAGGCTTGAATGCGGCCGGTGGACAGGTTTTCGTCGAGGAACTTGTCCAGTTCCTCTTGTTCTGCAGGGTTGAGAGGATAGACTTTACAGTCTAGATTGGCATTAGCGTTGGGGATTAGCTCAATGGCGTGGTCCCAGGGTTTCCGCGGGGGCAGCTCATCGAAGTTTTCCTTGTCGAAGATGTCCCGAAACTCCTGATATTCTTCGGGCACAATTTCCTCGAAGGATTTCACCTCTTTCTTTGCGTTGGCTTTGGCGGCTAGTTTGTTGGCTTTAGTCCCCATAGCACATACATGGAAGGCTTCCTTGAAGTCTATTACTAGGATAGTATCTCCTTCTTCATACTCATCCCAGCGGGCTGTAGGATCTGTGTCTGGCAAATGAAAAGGGAAATTGCGGCAAGCACAGCGGGCTAGTGTGACAGCCCCCGTGTCCCAGTCAATCAATGGATTATGCCTCTGTAACCAATCATGCCCTAGGAAGAGGGGTGTGGTGCCCAGATCGACTACCGCTAGTTCGATCCTCTCCACATGATCCCCAATTTGTAATCATACCTCGGCATATTCGGTGATGTCACCTCCCTTGTTCCTGGTGCCATCGGCATTGTAGACCGGAATGGGATGAGCCACCTTTTTGAGGTTGAGGGCGTGATCGTGGGCCCAGATACGGTCTATAGAACTGCCGGTGGCCCCACTGTCCACCAAGGCTTTTATGGTATGAACATCTCACATGTCCAATGTTTCCAATTGTACGTTTATGGACACATTCCATCCCTTTCACCCCCTTATGTACATAGGTGGCTTCTTCAAATCCTCCATCCATTCCCATCTCTCCCTCGACTCCTTTGTGGTCTCTGGCTGTTCCTTGAGTGAATCCCACAACTCAATCGTTACTTCCCTGAGCCTATGAGGGTGCACCCACCACTTGAGAGTGGCGAATGCTGCCGCCTCGTCCTTGGCGAGGCGTAAGGCCTGTCGAGTCCAGTGTGTACCAAACGGTTCATAATACATGTCCAGAATGGCCCTTTTCGCTTCGGGCGCTAATTCAGGCTCGGGGGTCGCGAAAGACTTCCCCTTGAGTATCATGGTTGGGATATCGGACCATAAGTAGGCTTCTTCATCCTCGACCTCTTCTATCAAAACAGAGGGTTTCTTGCCTCGAGGTGGCAGTTGGTCACCGGGCTGAAGGGGACCCCTTGGTGGCATTTGGTCACCTTCCATTGAGTTGGTGGAGGAGGGCTCGCTGCCCTGTGTTTGGCCCTGGCCAAGGGCGCTTGTGCTCGGCGTTGCAACCTCCACGGTTAATCCATACTTATCCTCATTCCTGTACCTGGTGGTACTCTTGGTAGCCCTAGGTAGACGCACACATATTGGCTCACTAAGGGGGTCGGCACCGTTTGTGGGTGAGGCCACTACTGAGTGTAGGTGGTCCCCTTGGTTCCCGGCCTCAGCTGCTTTTCCACCACTGACTGGAGGAACAACGAGCGAAGTCCCATCAGTCGGGGTCGTCGGCCGATTCTCCCTGCCAGGGTGACCGTGGCCACATCTGGCGCTGATCTGGACTTGGCATGGGGTGCTTGCTGGGCACTCCAGAACTTTCCCCATACTGCCAAGCGGGGGTTCCTGAGGTGGGACAGCCCCTAGGGGTTCATTGCTATGCACAGACCGCACCAAGCAGCGGGAATCCCCTCCTATGCCATTAGCAATTTGTGATTCTTCTTCTTTAGTTTCTTCTATGGTTAATGCGGCGAAAATATTGTGATATTGTTCATACGGAGTACCTACATATGTAGTATAAGTCTGACTAGTAGTACAAGAGCGCGCACCAGATGAAACTAAGTCCTTGGCTGACGCCGTCGAATCGCTTATTTCGACGCCGGCTCGTCTTTTGACGACTTCTCCTCGACCTTTGTGTCCTTGCCCAATTCCTCTTTCTCGGCTTCAGCGAGTAGCTGGCGTAGACATTGAGTGGGTATCTTCTTGCGAGGGGGGAGTTTAATGGGGAGCCACTTTGATTTGTCCGTAGGACATTTATGGTCCTGGCTCCACCCGGTATTCCCACACTTGAAGCACCGCTTATCGCTTTGCAATTTGTCGATTTCCATTGGCTGCCCTGCTCCACCATAGGTTGTTCTGGTGGCATCCTTTTTGTTGCCTGCTGACCCTTGTCCACCACCCTTTTGTGATGATTGATTTTGGTTGCCTCGACCTGAACCGCTTTGGTTTGAGGAGGACTTACTGCTCAGCCCCTGGGCGATATTGTATCGATAATTGGCATCGATCCTTAAGATGCGCCATTTCCACTCTGCGTAGGTCGTGGGACGCACGTTGTCCCCATGCATAACAGTGTTTCGGACTGTGGATCGTATAGTGGCTTCCACTGCTTCGAACATCTGTTTTTCGTCTCCGAACTCCTCGCATTTGTGAGCCAGCCTTTCAAACTGCGTGAAGAACTCCACTGCCGACTTGTAGTCTGCCTGACGGATCTTCTTCCACTGCTGCTTCCAGATGGCTAATTCGGCTACCTCATGGAATTGAACAGTGAGGTCATGAGAGAATTCCTCCCATGTTGGGAACCTCCAATGCCCCCATCCATCCCGGTATCAATAGTATTGGTCACCCCACCACTCCTGGGCCTTCCCTCATAGATACCCTTGAGCGAATGTAATTTGGTAGGGGTTTTGCCCTTGATCGTTCATGGTGTAGTACATAGGGAACACCTGAAAGTACATTTCGCAGTGATGAAGGAAGCGATTGATGTCTGTGGATACTCTGGTGAAGTATTCCGGCTGCATAATAAGTTTGGGTTTAACGTCATTCCAGGAGTTGTTTACCACCCCTGGGGCCAGCTGCCATGGGGGAATAGGGTCTGGCAGGGAACGGGGAATGGGAGGTACCGGTGGATTCAGGGGTCGTGGCAGAGATCAAAGGTGGGGGTTTTGTCCCGGGGGTGGATACCCTCCAGGATAGTTAGGGGGTAGTGGCGGCGGTGCTGTTGGAGGTCGTGGAGGCACTGTGGACTCCTTCCCCTTATCGGGGTTGGAGGGTCCAGCCCCTGCATCTGCATACCTGTCGTCTTTATCGTCGCCTCCTCCTCCTGCCATGAACCTTTCTGTGTCAAGGGGATGCGGCATGGGCGTGGGTCGTTGATACGCCACACAACCCTGTTTGGCATAGTCGGGGTGGCAAATGTTCCATACAATCGCTGCCCGATGCCAGGTGTTGACTTCCATGATGTTCCTCATCAAATACTCGTCTCCGTCGAGTCGAGCATTTAGGTAGTCCTCCCCTGCTTCCGTGAGTAACCACTGTAGGTCCGTTATCATGTCTTCCACTATTAACCCGTATAGGTTGTCCCAGGTAAGTAGATTCAGGGTGAGGGGTACCACTGTTATTGGTTCAGTGAGTACCCTCCTGATGTCCCTTATTACCTCCTTCATGATCGTGCTGAGCGGTGGCCTGTTCGGCATTCCACTGGGCAATCTCCTCGGGGCTCCACTGTCTGCTTCCCCGTGTTCTCCACGGGCTTGGATGCTCCCTTCGTTGTCTCTGCCTGCGAAGGTACTCCCTCCTCCACTCGGATAAGGCAGAGCAGTCCTCATCGAAGACCTCGAAGAGGAAGTTCTGCCTAATTGCTTCATGGCGCTCGAGGTCATCCCTAGCTCATCGGGATTCTTTGCGAAGTCGTAACTCCACGACTCCAACTCTTCGGCAGGCCTCGTCGTCCATTGCATCTGGCTCAATAGGGAGGGTGAATGATAAATCGTGGACGGCCCTTCGCTCTGCGTTCCAAGTCTGTGCGCTTGCTGTTCTTCCTCGGTCCACGAGGGCTGCTCCTTCTGGGGTGACCCGGGCAGCTTGAAGGTCGAAGTTGGACTGGATGAGCATGTTGTACTCATCGGTCCAGGGTCGTTGATTGATGGGGAGGGGGACTGCGAATGCTCTCGGTGCGACCGACGGAGTGAAAGGGGAGATTCTGGGGAGTTGGTCAGGGGAGGTACCTCCTCCAAACTCACGGAGTATCCTTCTTCCTTCCTCGGTGTCGCCTGGATATTCTGTCCACCCAATTTCCTCATGTGTGTCGGTGGTAGCTCTTTCTCTGTATAGATCAGGGTGAGCATCTGGGGAGTAGGCCTCAATGGTGCTCCAGATATGTTCTTCGGTTTCAGCAGGGAGGGTAATGGTCCTCTGGACTGGGGTGTCCTCGGGCCCTGGGGTGGGACCTGATACGCCGGCCATAGGAGTTTCTTCCCTGGTGAAGACCCAACTTGTTGCGGGGTGCCATGCCACAGGGATTCCTGGGTCTTCTCTTCCGCTGCCTGGCGCAATTCTACCATCATAGGGGTCTGTTCAAGTTGGACAGGAGGTAGTTGCGGAGGAGGCCCCAAGACCGATCTCTCCGCTACCTTCTTCAAAGCTTCCTCCGCCGTAGTACCCTCCTGGGTAGCGGTCGATCCTCCTGACTCCTGAATCATCCTCATCCCCTTCGTTCTCCGAGTAGAGGCTGTCGATGATGTCTTGGAGGCAAATTCTTTCGAGGTCTGAGAGGTTATCCCCCTCGAACTCGGTATCGACATCGCCTTCTTGGCCTTCGTCCAAAGGCCCTCCTTCTTGTCCTCCAATGGGAGGGAGGTCGATGATTCCTGGGGGTGAGACATGGATGTCTCCAAACGTGTCAATTCCTCGTACATCCGTGATGTCAACAGAGGCTGCTCTTGGGGTTGGGGAAGACTCCCCAGAATCTGAGGATTCTTCTCTGGGTGTGATGGATCATCCATCATGAAGCGTGGGTTGCACTGGAATGTGCAGGTAAGGAATGGTTGGGTATGGGATCAGGAGATGCAGAATGTAATGGAATGGGAGTCTCGCTCTTTGAGCATGGGTGCAGCACCTGTAGACCACCCTGATGGCTAGCGCTAAGAGTGCCCCTGCAAGTAATCCAAAGGCTACTGCAACAGTTGGTAGCAGTTCAGCAAGTGGCATACGAGTGATCAGATGACGAGGATGGTGAGTGCAATGAGTATGGCAATTACCAGGCTGAGGTCGGTTTCGTAGGTGGAACCGGTCATCAACGGGGAGTTGTCTAGCTGAAGAGTGCCCATCAGTGTCAGCAGTACGACTGCTAACAGTGAAGCAAGCTTGAGGATGGATGTGAAGAGATTCGTTGTTGTTCAAATCCAAAGGTATCTCGTATATGCTACTAGGAGCAATGCTGCTAGTACCGGGGCCATGATATAAATTCGGATGACAAGCACGACAAGGATCGTGGTTAGGATCAGGAATGCTGGATCAAGCAGTACAATGGGTAAGACCCAGATGACCACCGCAGCAAGGAGTAATAGAGGGTAAATGTTGGGCAGTGTTCGTTTTCTGACACGGCGCTGGGCAACGTATGTTGAGCTTCGGCTAAATGTTAGCAACCAACTCGAACCAACTTAGATCGAACTAGGATCGCTACTCGCACTTCGGTAGACGATGCTCTAGCAAGTCAAAGGCGACAGACAAGTTAACTGCGAATGAGATAGATGCAAAACAAGGAGTTCGATGTTGGGTAGATTAAACCTTAGCCGAAGCTGGGGTTTAGACCAGCGAAGGCTACTACTTAAATACACCATGGATATGCTAAGAATAGTACTGTGGGAATCGTCTGATGGTGATCGCATGTTTGAGTAAGCAAGAATGAGTAAGAAAAGAAAAAGAAATGAATAAACCGTAACAATAATATCAACAACCCTCAAAAACAAATGAGAAGAACCTTCAAAGTTTTTTTTCTTTGATCGGCAGATAGTGCGACAGCAAGGATGGAGCGTTGCATACGTTCTGGTATTGCTGTTACCGCATTGTAATTATTCTGATTTCTTGTTGTTTTTCTTAGTTTCCTGTTGTGTTTGATGTTCTATCTCCATCCAGATTTTTGGGTATAAAAGGAGAGTTGTATTCTCCTCTGAATCCCATCTCCCCATCACATCCCATCTCCTTCCCACTCCTTTGCTTGTCTCGTCATCCCTTCATGTCCATTCTACATAAAAATCCCTATAACTATAGTGGAACCACTTTTGTAATAATCCCTATAACTATAGGCCTGTCAAATTCATGTATCCGCTAGAAAGCGAAGTTATACGTAGCCATGAATTTTCACATGCAATCCATTTCTTGGTCTCTCCCCACCACATGCCCAACCAATTCCTGCCTCGGGTTTGCTGCTCTTGCACTCCTTATTTATGGGTATCAGTAATAAAATATTTAGTATTCATAATTAAAGCATTGTAAAACAAACAAATATATATAAAATACTATATAATACAAAAATAAATTAACATATAGGCAGCATGGGCTAGGGATGAGCTAGGGAGCAATTTAGGGATCAATGGCACTAATGAACATCATGGTGGGCTCATGAGAGAAAATGGAGACCACCATCGGATCCCCCATGTCTTGGAGGACATTTGATGCCCAAACAGACGTCAGTGTCACTGCCGTCCTTGGACGTCAGTGGCCTGATCTCCATCCTGCCCTCCTGCCCTCCCCCTTCCTCCCCAGTATGCTGCCCAGTCTCCCTCTACATCCCTAGCCTAAGATCCACCCTAACCCTCGTCGTGCTCAAAGTCTCCTGGCTTTTCCATCGTCGTTGTCATTGTGGTTGTCACTGTTACAGGTGCCATCCTGCTGCATGATGAGGTCTGATATGGAAACCCTAGTGATATTCTGTGTCATCATCATGCCATGCTTGCGTGTCCAATGATGATCGAGGTCGATGTGTGTGTGGGGGGCATGGGATGGGTCACGGCAGAATGTGGGTTGTATTGGGGCAATGGCAGGGGTGCATGGTTCACATCGTCAACATAAAGTGTTGCGGTCATATCTGGCAGTGCTGCCTCAGGCGAGGGCTTACGCATGGGGTGGGGATGAAATGGTCACTACCCAGGGATCTTGGGGCTGCCGGATATGCCAAAAAGACCTAAATTTGACATGTCAGTATAAAAAACAATTCAAACGTACCATATACCCATGACAATGGGCAAACCAGATGAGTGAGAGGGCAGGAATGGAAGTGGATATGGTGGAGAGGAACAGAAAATGGTGTTGCACAGCCACTCAATCATGGTACAGTTGTGCGGTCCGGGGTGATCAACCAAGCAGAATGCATCATCGGGATGCTTCCACTGCTCAATGTACACTCTCCGATGCCCCAAAGTGTATCAGAATCTTGTATTATAGGTATAAGGTGTTAGGATTATGGCTAATTTAGACTAAGTATGAATCGGAAGTACTTAATATAAATGCGTGCCAAACGGAAATGAAGAATATAGCGAGTTCAACTTTACCAAGAAGTCTCCAACCAAGAGTTAGCAAGCACTAGGCGTAGCTAAACAGACCCAAAAAGTGCTTGGCATAGTTGGTAAGCAAGACGTTCGGCAAGCGCTTGGCATAACTGACTTCTTTACTTAGGTTCACACTGGGTTGAGGAATTCAAGAAGTAAAATTAGATGCCTTTTTGGCGTACTACGATACTCAATATATATGTTTACTGGACGAAGATTCTGGAAGATAACTGATCAGGGAATTTACTAGAAGAGTATCGAAGGAAAGAGAAAGAAAGAGAAAGAAAGTCCAAGAAACTTCTATAATCTACGCGGTGGTTAGCACGGTAAGTAGTCGGTGATTGGTTGACTAATAACTCACGCCTAACATCCATGACATAAGGATTGTGTATATATAATTTTTAATGCAACAGGATACCCTCATCTCATGATAATCCTCAATTTACATTGGTTGCCCCACATTTTAGGGCACTTGTAAGCAAATATCAGTTCTATATATCTGTGCACCATCTCAATAGGTATGTTTTTTGTTGAAAATGCAAGGTTATGTCTAGTATAAGTCAAAATAATGGTCCAATCCACCCCAATCTGCTTATAGTCTCACCATTACACCGTTTCATGCATAAGAAGTGAAAACAAAATCAGACGAAAGTTCACAAGCTTGTTTTGTGTACTACGAGTGTTCATAATATATTCACTTCAGGGCAGATCCATATATGCATTTGTATCATTGATAATTCACACAAGAAGTCTTTTTCTCATTTGTTATATCATTATTTACATGCACATTGTGCTGCATACTTTTGTAAAAGTTGAATTCAACAATTGTCTCACCATTATTCGCATTTATTGGCCTAAAATGTAAAATCATGAAATGTAGATATGACTATCATATTTTCGAGGTACAGAAAGCTCTAGGAGTATGGGATTGCAAGGGTATTCTATCCTATGCCCCTAATTGGGGTGCATCCAGCAAATTCCGACAATAGTGAGAGTGGCATTTTCCTGTTTGCATATCAGTTGCATGACAGTATTTACACTCTGTTAAGCATTTATATATCACATAAATGTATTCTAATTAAACTGAGCCTAAATAATCCATGTGCAATGCAGAATTTTACCCAGCTTTCAAAGCCGACAGAACTGCTACCGCATTGGGAATGATATTTTCCCACAGTTTCATACATCCAAGTACGCATGGGTGCATCCAGCCAAAATAGGCTGCGTGTGGGTCGGGAGGCAATAGTAAATCATTAAATATTATTTTTCTGTGCTGCAATTTTTTTTTTCAGGCCAAAGCAACAAACACCGATCCAGTGCCCATGGACCTTAACTCGGCAGCCATACGGCAACAGTTTCTGGACCTAGCTAGGGCTGGCAAGACTGCTACAAGGGATACGTATCATTAGGAATCAAAAAGTGATGGCATCCCTACAAGATACGTATAATTTGACATTACTTGTTACAATTTATTCATTTTTCTTTGTTTGACTCAGCCTGATTACTCATATGCAATCACAACGGACACATTCTCATGGTACTATTATTAGTCTATCAACGTGTATTTAAGTAGAGCCTCAGCTGGACTAAGCCCCAGCTTCAGCTAAGGTTTAATCTACCCAACTCGAACTCCATCCTTCATGACTATCTGTCTCCACTAGCTTTGACCTCGCCTTTGACTTGCTAGAGTATCATCCACCGAAGTGTGAGTGGTGATCCTAGTTCGATCTAAGACAACGATTAGTTGGTTGTTAACATTTAGCTGAAGCTTGACCTATGTCGCCCAGCGTCGAACGCTGCCCGACATATATCCATTAATCCTATTCGCTGCAGGTACCCTTTGGGTCCTGCCTTTCCTATTGCGAGACCCGTTGACCTCCACATTAACGAGAGTAGCAATCACTATCGTCCTGTGTTGATTCTACATACCGGCCCCCTTACATGCGGCCTACCTTGTAGGACTCTACATTGGGATCATCCGACTCTAAAGAAAAACGAAACTCCCTTTTCTACTCCTCAGACTCATTCCAGTGTTGGCAGTTATTCTGCTAACCTTGACAGGCACCCCAGATTTTAGCAACTATCCGCTGATGATCGATTCCACCTACGAGACCGACCTCAGCCTGATTATCGCCATACTCATTGTACTCACCATCCTCATCTTCCGAATGCTCCTATGCCACTTGCTGAACTGCTACCAACTATTGCAGTAGCTTTTGGATTACTTGCAGGAGCCCTTTTAGCGCTAGCACTTAGGGCGCTTTATAGGTGCTGCACCCACGCTCGAAGAGCGAGACTCCCATTCCACTACATTCCACATCTCCCAATCTCCTATCCCATAGTTCCATACCCGCACATTCCAGTGCAACCAATGCTTCATGATGGACGACCCATCACACCCAGAGGAGAATCCTCAAGTTCCGGGGAGTCTTCCCCAACCCCAAGAGCAGTCTCTGTTGACATTACAGATGTACGAGGCATCGACCTACTTGGAGACATCCACGTCTCACCCCCAAGAATCATCGACCTCCCTCCTGTTGGAGGAGAAGAAGGAGGGGCTGTGGACCAGGGTGAGGAAAGCGATAACAATACCGAGTTCGAAGGGGACGAGCTCACAGACCTTGAAAGGGTCAGGCTCGAAGACCTCCTCAACGACCTCTACCCGTCGGAGGAAGATGCAGCCGATACCAGAGATGACGAGTCAGGGCATTCAGGGACAAAGTGGGTCGACGTCGCCTCAACCCCGAGAACCTACTTCCACAGAGGTGACTCTGAGGAGAGTAGTGGAAGCCTCGGTCTTGGGGCCTCTGCCACGACTACTGCCCGCCCAACTAGAGCAGACCCCTATAACGGTAGAATTGCACCAGGCAGCGGAAGAGAGTCCAGTGGGATCCCTGTGGTGTGGCACCCCTCAACAAGTTGGGTCTTCACCGGGGAAGAAACTCCTGTGGCCGGGCCCTCAACCCAAGCAGCCAGACCCGAGACCACCCCCGTTCCAAGGACCATTGACCTCCCCGCCGAAACAGAGGAGCATCTCTGGGACACCATTGAAGCCTACTCCCCAGACGCTCACCCCGATTTATACACAGCCGACCCCCCTACCATACACACACGAGACACAATTTCCGATGACACCCTCTGCACCGAGTACCCGGGTGACACACAGGAGGGACAGGAAATCCTCAGTTGGTTTGGAGGAGATTCCTCCTCCGACCAATTCCCCGGAGTCCCCCCTTTCACTCCATCAGTCTAGGCCAGGGTGTTTGCCCTCCCCCGGCCCGTCAATCAATGACCCTGGACCGATGAGTACAACACGCTCATCCAGTCCAACTTCAACCTTAGAAATGCCAGGCTCACCCCAGAGGGAGCGGCCCTCATGGACCAAGGAAGAACGGCAAGCGCACGGACTCGAAATGCCGAGCGCCGAGCCATCAGGGATTTATCAATCCTCTTACCCCTTGAACCCGACGCAACAGACGATGAGGCCCGACGAAGAGTGGGAGTCGAAGAGATACGACTACGAGAGGCGTCCCGCCGAGCAGGGAACGACTGCTGGCAGCGCGAAGATGCCCTCGAGTGGTTCAGAAATGAAGTCTTCGACAAAGACTGCTCTGACCTATCCAAGTGGAGGCGAGAGTATCGAAGAAGACAGAGACATTGAAGGGAACACCCTAGCCCTTGGAGGACACGGGGAAGCAGGCAGTGGAGCGCCAAGGAGGTCACCCAGTGGAATGCCGAGCAAGCCACCTCTGAGCGTGATAGCAAAGGAGGTGATGAGGGACATCAAGAGGGTACTCACGGAACCGATAACCATGGTCCCCCCCATGATGAACCTCCTCACTTGGGATAATCTGTACGAGCTGATAGTGGAGGATATGATAACCGACGTCCAGTGGTTACTCACGGAGGCGGGAGAGGACTACCTTAATGTGTGGCTCGACGGAGACGAATACCTGGTGAAGAACATCGTAGAAGTCGAAACGTGGCATCGGGCGGCAATTGTGTGGAACATCTGCCACCCCGACTATTCAAAACCAGGGTGTGCAGCTTACCGATGACCAGCACCCATGCCGCACCCTCTCGAAACCATGAGGTTCATTGCAGGCGGAGGAGGAGGAGCTGAGGATCCGGATGATGACTGGGCAGACCAGGGCACGGGGCCCTCCAACCCGGATAAAGGAAAAGGGTCGACGGTGCCACCCCAACCACCGAAAGAACCACCCTCACAACCGCCCTGCTACCTGGGAGGATATCTGCCCCCAGGGGAAAACCCGAGTCTACGTTCGTTGCCCCGACTGCCAAATGCACCAGTACCGCCAGTACCACCGTTGCCGCCGGAGCCCATCCCTCCGTGGCAGCTCGCTCCTGGCGCGGTAAACAACCCCTGGAACGACGTGAAACCCAAGTTGATCACGCAACCAGAATACTTCGAGGGGGTGTCATCGGACATTAACTGCTTCCTCCATCATTGCGAGATGTACTTTCAAGTTTTCCCCATGTACTACACCATGAACCGAGAAGGGCAGAACCCTTACCGCATTACGTTCGCCCAGGGGTACCTTCAGGGGAGAGCAAAGGAATGGTGGGGGGACCAATACTATCGTTATCGGTACCTGCAGGGACACTGGAGGTTTCTGTCATGGGAAGAATTCTCCCATGACCTAACCGTCCAGTTCCGCGAAGTCGCTGAACTTGCGATCTGGAAGCAAGAATGGAAGAAGGTGCGACAATCAGATTTCAGGTCGGTGATAGAGTTCTTCGCGAAGTTTGAGAGGCTGGCCCACAAATGTGAGGAATTCGAAGATGAGAAGCAGATGTTTGAGGCCGTAGAAGCAGCAATATGACTGACGGTGTGAAACACAGTTATGCATGGGGACAACGAGCGCCCCACAACCTACGCACAGTGGAAAGCCCAAGTACTGAGGATCGACACCAACTATCGATACGGCGTTGCCCAAGGGCTGGGCAATAAGTCCTCCCTGAACCAGGGAAGTGGTTCGGGTCAAGGCAACCAAAATCAATCAAAGGGCAGTGGCCAGGGTTCTAGTGGTGACAAGAAGGATGCCACCAGGACAACCTATGGGGGAGCCGGGCAGCCGATGGAAATCGACAAGCTATGGTCCAACAAGCGATGCTTCAAGTGTGGGAACACCGGGTGGAACCGAGACCATAAATGCCCAACGGACAAGTCCAAGTGGCTCCCCATCAAGCTCCCACCCCGCAAGAAAATCCCCATGCAGCGGCTACGTCAACTACTCGCAGAGGCCGAGAAGGAAGAGTTAGGAAAGGACATGAAGGTCAAGGAGGTCAAGGACGATAAGTCGTCAAAAGACGAGCCGGCGTCGAAATAAGTGATTCGACAACATCGGCTAAGGACTTAGTTTCCCCTGGTACGCATTCATGTAAAATTAGTCGGACTTATACTACGTATGTAGGTACCCCATATGACCAATATACCAATGCTTTCACCACGTTACCAGTCGAAGAAACTAAGAATGAAGAATTGCAAAAACCCGATGGCGTAGGAGGGGATTTCCGCCGCTCTACACGATCTGCGTCCAGCAATGAACCCCTAGGGGCTGGCCCTCCTCTGGCACCCCTGCTTGACTGAATGGGGAAAGTTCTGGAGAACCCAGCGAGCACCTCAGGTCAAGACAAGATGGACGCCAGACGTGGTGGTCGTTGCCCCAGCAGGGAGAATCGGCCGACAGCCCCGACAGACGGACCTTCCACTTCGGTTGTTCCTCCTGTCAGTGGCGGAAAAGCAGCTGAGGTCGGGAACCCAGGGGACCACCTACACTCAGTAGTGGCCTCACCTGCAAACAGTGCCGACCCCCTGGGGGAGCCAATATGTGTGCGACTGCCTAGGGCCACCGAGAGTACCGCCAGCGTTAGGAATGAGGATAAGTATGGACACAGCGGAGAGGTTGCAATGTTGTGTGCAAGCGCCCTTGGCCAGGGCCGAACACAGGGCAGCAAGCCCTCCTCTATCCACTCGACGGAAGGTGACCAAATGCTGCCGAGGGGCCTTATCGACCGGCCCGGTGACCAACTGCCACCTCGAGGCAAGAAATCTCGTGTCTCACTGGAAGAAGTAGAAGACGAAGAAGCTCACTTACGATCTGACATCCCAATCACCAGGCTCAAGGGGACGTCTCCGGTGACCCCCGAGCCTGAACTGGGACCCGAGGCCAAGAGAGCAGTTCTCAACATGTACTATGAACCCTTCGGAATGCATTGGACCCGTCGGGCCCTACGCCTCGCCAAAGACGAGGCCTCTGCCTTCGCCACCTTAAAACGGTGGGTACATCCACGTCGGACAGGGGAGGTCACACTCGAGCTGTGGGACTCACTCAAGGAGCAGCCAGAAACCGCAGGAGAAGCCCAGGATAGATGGGAATGGATAGAAGATTTAAAGAAACCCCCTATGTACATTCGAGGATGGAAGGGGCATAATGTATCGATTAATGTGCAGTTGGAAACGTTGGATACGTGGGAGGTTCATACCCTGAAAGCATTGGTAGACAGCAGGGCAACTGGGAGTTCTATAGACCGTGCCTGGGCACGGGATCATGCCCTCAATCTCAAAAGGGCAGCTTGATCCATACCTGTTTACAATGCCAATGGCACAAGGAATAAGGGAGGAGACATCACGGAATACGCCGAGGTGCGGCTATGCATTGGAGACCACATGGAACGAATAGAATTAGCAGTGGTGGACCTAGGCACCATGCCTCTCTTCCTCGGACATGATTGGCTCCAAAGACATAACCCGCTTATCGACTGGGACACCGGCGCTGTCACCCTTGCCCGCTGTGCCTGTCACAAGATTCCCTTTTCATTACCAGACACAGATCCCTCCTCCCATTGGGATGAGTACGAGGAAGGAGATACCATTCTAGTAATAGATTTTGAGGAGGCCTTTCACGTTCGAGCAATGGGCACCAAAGCCAACGAATTGGCCGCCCGGGCTAACTCTAAAAAGGCAGCCAAATCCTTTGAGGAGATAGTACCGGAAGAGTATAGGGAGTTCAAGGACGTTTTTGACAAAGAAAACTTCGACGAGCTACCCCCGCGGAAGCCTTGGGACCACGCTATCAAATTAATCCCTAATGCTAACGCCAACTTAGACTGTAAGGTCTATCCTCTTAATCCCACAGAGCAAGAAGAGCTGGATAAGTTCCTCGACGAAAACCTTTCCACTGGTTGCATCCAAGCCTCCAAATCCCCGATGGCGTCGCCCTTCTTCTTCATCAAAAAGAAGGATGGGAAGCTATGCCTGGTACAGGACTATCGAAAACTCAATGAAATGACCATTAAAAATCGATATCCGCTACCGCTCATTGGGGAGCTGATGGACAGGCTGAAGAAAGCCAAGTACTTTACCAAACTAGATGTGCGGTGGGGCTATAACAACGTCAGGATCAAACAAGGCGACGAATGGAAGGCAGCCTTCAGGACTAACCGAGGCCTCTATGAGCCCTTGGTAATGTTCTTCGGACTCACCAATTCCCCGGCCACTTTTCAGTGGATGATGAACGATATATTTAAAGACCTCATTGCAGCAGGGGAGGTGTCAGTTTATCTGGACGACATCCTCATAGCCTCCGAATCAAAGACGGAACATCGACGCATTGTGCAAAAAGTGCTGAAGATCCTTCGGGACAACCACTTATTCCTAAAAGCCGAAAAGTGCAAGTTCGAAGTAGAGGAGACTGAATATTTGGGAGTGATCATTAGTGAGGGGAAACTTCATATGGACCCCGTAAAGATTGCAGGCCTCCTGGATTGGCCAGTTCCTCACAAGAAACAGGAGCTACAATCCTTTTTAGGCTTCTGCAATTTTTATCGACGGTTCATACGTGATTATAGCAAGCATGTCAAGCTGCTGACGATGCTCATGGGCAAGGCTGAATGGAATTGGGGAAGGGCCCAACAGGGGGCTTTTGACAAACTAAAGGAGTTGTTCTGGGAGGATGTAGTATTAGCCATACCGCTCGATGAAGGGAAGTTTCGGGTCGAGGCAGACTCGAGCGAGGGGGCTGTAGGGGCCGTTCTGTCACAACTGCAAGATGACAAATGGCATCCAGTAGCCTTTCTCTCGAAGGCATTAGCCACGACGGAACAGAATTACGAAATTTACGACATGGAGCTCTTAGCCATCATGATCGCCTTGGAAGAGTGGCACCAATACCTTATGGGCGCCTGAGAAGATTTCGAGATCTGGACGGACCATTCCAACCTCCAATACTTCCATAAGCCCCAAAAGCTCAATCGACGACAAGCTCGGTGGGTGACAGAGTTAGCAGAGTACCAGTTCACGTTACACCATAAACTGGGAGCCCAAAACCGCAAAGCCGATCTGTTATCACGACAAGCGGATCATGACCAGGGGTGAGACGACAATAAGGACGTGGTCGTCTTAAAGGCCGAACACTTTAGGGCCTTGATAATGCCGACGCAGGAAGAGTTGCACAAGGAAATCAAACTAGCCACCCATGATCCCTGTAAATGGGACCGGGGAATCTCTGACTCCCTTAACCATGAAAAGGGAGTCTCCCGAGATCAAGGCTTACTTTGGTACGACGGACGTATCTATGTTCCCATGGACAGGAGACTGCGAGGGAAAATTATAGCCCTCCGACACGACCATGTAACAGCAGGGCACCCCGGGGTGGAAAAAAACCAAAGAACTCCTTCTTTGGGATTACTGGTGGCCCTGCATGTGCCGGGAAGTGGAAGCATACATGAAAGGATGCGAAGTCTGTCAGCAAACCAAGGTGGACCGACATCCCAAAAAGGCGCCTCTCCACCCAAATGAGGTACCCAATCGCCCGTGGACCCATATATCGGTCGATATGATCACCAAACTCCCTAACTCAAAGGGGTTTGACTCCATCCTGGTAATTGTTGATAGGTTCTCCAAGACGATCGTTCCAATTGCATGCACTGAGGAGCTTACCTCCTTGGGCTTCACCAAGATCCTAAGGGACCACATTTATGTGCCCTATGGAGTGATGCCTGAGAAGGTCATCTCGGATCGAGGAGCCATCTTCGTGTCAAGGTTCATGAAAGAGTTTTACCAGCTGATACAGATTGATGGAAACCCTTCTATGGCCTATCACCCACAGACGGATGGGCAGACGGAGCGGGTCAACCAAGAGATAGAAAAGTATCTCAAGATGTTCGTTAACTATCGACAAGATGACTGGAGCGACTGGCTGCCATTGGCCACCTTCACCCACAATAACCAGAAGCATTCGGCAACCGGTTTCTCTCCTTACAAGGTAGTTTTCGGAAGGGATGGACAAGTCATCAAGACGACCCAACACCTGGACATAGTCCCCGCCGCATCAAAACTAGTCCAAGGAATGAAAGAGATTCAAGAGAAGGCCAAGGAGTCCCTGGAAAGGGCGGCAGACTTGATGAAGAAAGCCTACGACAAGCATAAGGATGATGCGAGGGAATATCGGGTGGGCGATAAGGTGTGGCTGGATTCTACCAACCTAAACCTTCCGCACCCAACCAAGAAGCTGGGAGATCAGCGCATAGGACCTTTCTCCATCCTCGCCAGGAAGGGGGTATCTGCCTATGAACTTAAGCTTCCAGTAGGTTGGAAAATTCATAATCGATTCAACGAATCCCTCCTAACCCCGTACCACGCACCCGAGTTCTCCAATCAACCCCGACCCGAGAGGCCTCCTCCGGAACTAATTGACGACGAGGAAGAATATGAAATAGAAGAAATCATCGAACAGCAGGACAAAGCGGTGGGGCGGGGACGAAACCGCCACATAATCACCAAATACCTGGTCAAGTGGAAGGGATACCCGATGGAGGAGAACTCATGGGTGAAGCGCTCAAACATGGCCAATGCAGAGCAGCTTGTAGACGAGTACTTAGCCTGCCTGCAGAGGATCAAATGGGAAATCAATAAGCATGGAAGAACCGTTGGGGTCGACGACAAAATACCAACAAACCTCGATGTTAAATATCATGAACCGGACACTCCCTGTGTCACGGACATCGAGACGGTCCCCTCCTCCCAATGCTCAGCAATAGCCCATTCGGAGGAAATTGATAGGATAGTCGAGGACATACCTATCAATTGGCACCCGGCTTTCAACCCCAAATTAGAAAAAGACTTCATTGAAGGAAAATGGCCAAGGGTGTCAACTGACGAAGCAGATGGAGTACCACTTGTCGAAGATGCAAGCGACAACAAAGAAGACGTAAATCTTCAAAACCTCCAACGTATCCATGAAAACTGGAATGCGGACGACACAGACGAGGACGACGATATACCATCTTTTTACTCCAAATCCGAACACTCATCCTCAGAAGACGACTGGGAGTCTGATAACTCATTCAGGACGAACGAGTCTTAGAGAGGGGGTAATGTTACGATTTATTCATTTTTCTTTGTTTGACTCAGCCTGATTACTCATATGCAATCACAACGGACACATTCTCATGGTACTATTATTAGTCTATCAACGTGTATTTAAGTAGAGCCTCAGCTGGACTAAGCCCCAGCTTCAGCTAAGGTTTAATCTACCCAACTCGAACTCCATCCTTCATGACTATCTGTCTCCACTAGCTTTGACCTCGCCTTTGACTTGCTAGAGTATCATCCACCGAAGTGTGAGTGGTGATCCTAGTTCGATCTAAGACGACAATTAGTTGGTTGTTAACATTACTATTGTTATAGGGATTTTTACAAAAGTCACTCCACTATAGTTATAGGGAATTTTTGTAGCAAATGGACACTATAGCATCTTCATTAATCCCATGGTATCGTAGTTGATGCCATGTACATATTCACATTGTTCCTGCACAAATGAATAATTGGTATGATCACAGCCAGTAGAGTATAACACCTTTCACATAGTCTGTCCTTCATGATACTCTGGTGGTAGCTCATCCTCGGAGAGATTCCATCGGCCCAGCTGCAGTCATTCATGGAGCAACCGCAGCAACTCCTCTATGCGTGTATCCTCTCTTCTCTGAGTCTCAGTGGGCAGCGGATTTGGCGGACTTGTGGCAGCCACGGGTGGAGTCATCGACTCAGCCTGTGCATCCATCCTTCTCCCTGGCACGTCTTTCCCCATTGACCGGTTCATATGGTGCTCTATTGAAGTCACCATAAATGGTGTGAGTATCTGTGGGGAGCACTCGTTCACAACAAGAGTGTTGTTCAATTGACGGTGTCGCCGACGCAAAAGAAGGATGCCTGCGATTATAGCTGCAGCGACCGCTAGTCCACCGATGACACCGCCGACTATTACTCCAGTCCGACCCTTCTTGGTTGACAACGGGGCTGTGCTCATGGGAGTATCACTTGGTTTCGATGATGCCTGGTCGTCTGCAAGCTGTATCGCGCTGAGCAACACGCTTATAGCTACAGTTTGATTATCACTGGATAATGACGAGCTCGGTGGTCCTGTCCAGGGTAATCCATAGATGCTACTACCTCCTGAAGTGGCCTGATTAATGACAGCATTATACTGCACCAAAGTAAAATAAGCTGTGTACATCAGAATGGTAGATTTTATGAAGGCTCACCTGCACACCAATGTATTCCTTGATATATTCATGAAGATCAGAGTGCATCGTGTTCCGCTCATATAAAGCCGCCAGGGCTTGTACGATGTAATGCCCTCCAGTGGTCGTGGCTTCATCGTCAAATAACAACCATGAGATTGTGAGATCAATTTATGGACAAAAGACATACTAGTAATGATTCCGTCCAATCCTTGCCATCGTACATTAGTAGTAGTGGCAACGATAGCCCTGCGTAATCTAGCAGAAGTAACAATTCGTTATGTTGACAACCAGAGTCTGTTAGCACATACAAGGTTTCAGTTGACACGTTATGGGTGATATCCGCTAGGACAATTAATCCTTCAACACAGAGGCCACAACCGAGGGAGTCAATGATTGACTCTGTTCCACAAGAGTTGTTTGATCCTGATGATATAAACTCCAGCACAATATCGGAAGAATCAAGAAGTTGGGAGTGTATGAAATTTGCGGACTCGATGGCAGCATCAAGATACGTCTGATTAGATGTTACTTCTGCCAATAGAGCTGAAATGCTTTTCCATAGTCAGCTAACTGCATACCCATGTCAGAGGGGATTACAGTGTTTACACAAGAAAAAAGCTGGTTGTAGAGAGTTAGCCAAGAATTTAAAAAATGAAAAAAGCACATGAACCCAGTGGCCATACTGCTAATGGCCATGCTATTGGAATCAGTGGTCTAGTGTGTTGATTAATTAATGACATATGGATGTAAAAAGTGATTCACATAATAGGTGCCGCCCGCCATTGTCACTGTGAACCAGGATCAGTACACAGATCAGCTGTAGTAATTGGTGACACCGTGACTCACTGCCTTGACACGAGGTTGAGAGATTGAATTGCTTAACATCTGTGGTGCTCGAGGCAATTTGCTCCTGAGATGATGTGTATCACTTTGCAGAAGTCCACGATGTCACGGCCAGATCGAGGAAGTCTTGGTCTTGATAAATGTCGTAAGCCCGAGTCGCAGCGTTACGGAACATGAGGAGCAAGAGAACGTCAGCGGAAGATATGACTCACAACCCATATTCTGGCTATCGTCTTGAATGGCACCGTCAGTTATTCAGAAAGTGCTTGCAGGAAACAGCACTAACACTGAATCAAGGTCAGTCAGCGATCCAGAAGGTATGGTGACAGTATATACTAACAACACAGGATTCAAATATCCAGAATGGACCAACTCTGCGAGCACGAAACACTGTTTCAACGTTTCCTTGTACTTGGTTTGGTTTGTCAGTCTATCAAATTCAGCCATTTGTGCGTAAAGCCTGCCAGGGGTTTCATATGTGGAATCTGAGGATATGTAAAATGGGACCTCGATGCTGGAAATAGAGTGAATGAAACACACCATTGAATTGCCCATTGGACTGAAGCATGCTAATTGCTTTTTCGAGTGCAGCACTTGCAGTGCTAATGCGGTCATCCTTGGACGATGTGATGTTAGGATTCTGGTTTTTATGTTAATATGTGCTCTTGTCAACCAGAGAAGCGGTACTCGCATTCCAAGAAATCAAAGGTGTAAAGTCTTGCGCAGCACCCAACACTATAAAAGACACCACCGGCAAGTATACAAGAAGGAGAGGCCACATTTCTTGAGAATAGATACGTCTCTGTCTTGGAAGATAATGGGAACGATAAGCAAGGGATGAGCAAGCTGGCAAGAAGATGGGAATCAATGCACTAAATGACTTGGAGATTAGTCAGGGGTATGCCAAACAAGATGACAATGATATCAGACCCTGGTTACAGAGGATGAGGAAGGTGATATGTATTTTTGTCGATGTTGCCAAGAAGAATTCCTGATCCTTGAACTCGAAAGAGATAGTACGAATTCTGTAGAGCAGTCCTCTCACTAGTAGTGCATGACCGGACTTTGTAACGCTATGCTGAGTGGTAGGACCAGGAAAAGAAGACAGATTCACTATTGACATTGAGTACTCGCATAAAGTACATCAAGGTCGAGGTTGATCAGGTGAGTCGCTATCAGTCGACGAGTGTCACCGGCAAGATGTGTATCACTGGTAGCCTGACTAATAAGAACAGAGGTTAGAACTTGGTTAGGTTAGATCCTCAAAACTGAGTTATTCACAAAGTTCAAGATTGATGAAGCACGGGTTGGCATCTGAAATGACATCAGGCTAAAAATGTAGATTAAAATTAGAACAGTTCTTGAAGAAAGTAGAGACATACACGTATGTAATTGCATAGAAAAGAAATATTTCACGGCCTGGCCAATGGGCAGTGACTATACTACATTGTGCGGGGTCGTTAGTTCACTGAAAAGCGCTGTTAGACCTGCTCGCACAATGTCACCTGACCACGACTTTTCCCAGACTGTTTTCTAATGTCAAACCGCTCTTTTTGTCATGAAACAATACCGATCTGCTATTTGGATTTTTCTCTTGGCAGGACAGTTAAATGATCAAGCGAAGCTCCCGGGTCGATGATTAAATTCTCGAAAATAGGTGATTGATATATCACGGTTTATGATAACCTACAGACAGCATTGATATAATGGGGGGCGGAACCACATAAATGACTGCGGATTGTGATATCAGTAAGTAATGCAGTACAGTGGGGAGGATATTACCTGGGGAAGCAGAAGAATAAATCCATCCATGTTCGAGTCCACTAGGATTATGGGCTGATGCGGCTGAAGCTCATCAATACTGTAGACGTTGTCTGTTGAAGACTCGGACTGCCCCCGAATGAGTACCTTTCAGATAGAGTAGCGTGAATTGGATGACACGAAAGAAAAGAGTCATAGAGGGAGAGAAGAAGGGAAAAGAACAAGACAAGGACACAGTGGGGACATCCGTAAATATTAAACAGTAGTGATTATGAGCTGAGCAATGCAAAAGAGTCTAAAAGAGTTTGCATTTCGATCTGGCCTATTTGCACCTGTTTGACATCATGGGCTAATGTTTCCCGGCTTCTCTCTCTCTTACCAACACAAAGTTAGGTATGTCGCCCATTCCAGTCTGCTGGAATCTTTGGCTTATCCTTTCAAACAGATAGACCAAATTTATTCTTTTTTATTTTCATTATTATGACCAAGCTTAACATGCGTGTTAACTGGGTGACACCAATTCAAGAATTGCTCGTCAAACTGGCCATTACCTCGCCTTCAGTTTGAATACGCTTCCGATGTGATGGCATGTGATTGTCTTTTGTCTCAGTGGTACCGTCAAGCCAAGAGAGGGTCCGAAGCACCATTGTAGAGTTCCAGTGATGGTGCAAGGGCTACCCATTCTTTCCATCTTCTGTCTAACAAGACCCCGTAGTCCATCTTGATGCCAGTAAAAATGACTGATAGTCATAAGGAAGCAAATGGATACGAGGAACGATTATTGCGACCATCGACTAATCTATAGACTCTTAAGGTTCCACTGAAGATAATGTCGACCGTAGCCCCGACAATTATATCGCTCGGACTGAAAGCGGCTTTCGGAGGACCTGGTTGCATAAATGCTGCTTTTTCAGGTGCGCAACAGTCTTCACTGAAACACTTATACTTGCATTCTAACCGACTGGCTCACGCAGTAGTGCATCGTAGTCGTTCCCAAAGATAGGTTGGGCGCTCGTTGTACCAACAGAAGAAGCACCACACCTCAGCAAAAATGCGACGTCAACTTCCCTCGCCGGCTAGTCTATGTTTGTCCATCGGGAGAGTCCTGCGAATCCTACGAAAATATCTTCAAGATGTCTTTACGAGTATCATCTCCAATCCTCGCAGACCTATTTACGTCACCCAGATTTTCCTACTAGGACACAACACTGGACACCACAAGGAAGGAATCAGGTGATTACGACGCATGAAGACCGCACGCTCCCTCTCGCAGATCATGCGTGCACCAGAAATGAGGTACCTTTAAGCCTCCCAAGATGACATACTTTTTTGGTAGAAGATGGTATGTTTTCTCAGTGCATTTATCAGCCATAACGTCTGATTGCCTGTACAGTGAGCGAAGTAGGCATCTATGTATTGACAGAGTCTCGTCAGTGAGGCCATTCCCAGGCAACGTCCAAGGTATGCTTGTCTGTCGTCGTCCAAGTTTCGCTTCTAATCAAGCTAGTATGGTAGACCGTACTTCGGTTGTGTAAGAGGTCTCGTTGACTTCATTGGCTGGGGACAAATACACAGACAGAATGTTTGTTCGAATTTCGAAGATATATAAATCTAATGCAAAGGTTCATTGTGCACGATACAACGGTATGAGCCTTTGCAACCACAGTGCATGGACCACGATGATGTTGTCGCGTTATGTACGTCGTTAGCCAACATTTCATTCACCTTACACGAGATAATTTTTAACCAGCTTCTTTGCGAATTCCAAATTCTTCAGCCTCTCTCTTTCTCGGCTATCGGTCATTCTGAACACTGACACCTTCTCGAATTTCCTGTGCCGTCGGCGTCCGACTGCCCAGTACATCCCGCATTCTTCTGCATCCTGGCTCCCGATCACTGTATACCAGTCTTCCGGTATTGCATACTGATAGGTAGCCACGATTTTGAATGTGTGTCTTGTTCCGGTGCAATCTTCAACACTCAGCTCGGCAAGTCTTATTTCTCCTCCTAGGTCTTCCATAGCCAATCCTCGCACATAGCACCTGTCTATGCACAGACCAACATACCAATCTGCATCCCTGATCGTATCCAAATGAACTTCCTCCCACAATCGAAGGCCATCCGTTAACGGGAGCTTATCAGTCATGACCTGCTGCCATGTCGGTCTCCATTTGCTGTTTCCACCCCCAGGCTCAGGATAGAGAAAGAATATATCCCCCCGATACCCGTCGTACATTACGTTTATCAGTGCCGTCCAAGCTTCTTCAACAGACTGCATCTCGGAGTACGCCGGTATCGACCCCGAGGGCAGGGTATATGCCAGCCCTGCCACTTTATCCACGGGATTGGTCGATACTCGATTCTGCATGTGCCGAAGCAAATCAAACACCTGGATGCTGCTGTCCAGCGCATGTCGTCTGACACGTTTCAAAGCTGCCAGTTCTTTGTGGAACCTCTCCTTAACGTCTTCATCCATATCCCCCTTATCACCCGTTTTACCGCTGATTATAGGATGATTGCTAACCTCCTGTAGCGTCCATGCACGTCTAAACCAAGAACGGTCACCGTCCATGTTCCTTGCGCTGACACTCAAGGGTCGCCCCAACCCATTGAAGTAACACGGTACCCTTTCAGCCATGCGATAGACATATCCAATGGTTGGTATGTCCAGCTTCCACTCGTCCCTGCGCAGATCTTCGTTTGGCCCACCCTCCTCACTCTGCCTCAAACAGAGAACATCTAACCGTACATACTCTGCTCCCAGATTCAACATTTCAATTTGGATGTGGTTCAGGTCGGCGTCTTTTGGGATGGGTACGGGCCATTCGTATCCATTGATAGGTGTCCAAACACCGCCCCGGTCGTGTTCATCCACCCAAGCGTGTGATATTGCCCATAGCTTCCCCCAGTTGGGGACTACCCACTCTGGCACTACACGATTACTGTAGAGATCCCAGAGGCGTCGGGGAGGCACCGAACGGCATATGATCGATTTCTTGACCAGCACAGTTCGTCGCATCTCCCTGTCCCGCTCTTCACGTGAGTGTAGTAGCATTTCTTGAGCGGCGGTCAAGGTTGGGCGGAGATGGGCATATGCGGTGCCCAAGTCATAGTTTTTGGCGATGCAGGATTTGAGAACAGAGCGTAAGGATAGGGCGTGTGGTATTCTGAGGGTGAAGCAGAGTTTCCCTAAGAGACGGGAGCATATAGACGGGCGGTCAAGAGTGTAGGACGTTCCGAGGGTGGTATTGAGCATTTCTAAGAGTCCTTCAATGCCAAGGTCGGCACAGGGAATATCGGCGAGAGAGGATGATATGACAGGCACTCTACCAGTGAAAGCGCGCTGGTTTGGAACTTGAATGGACGATTCTGCTTGTCCAGTCTCAGTCAGGGCGGAGATGGTGACCAAGGACAGGTCTCGATACTCGGGACACGTCCGCTCCGCCTGCAATACATTAATTTCATCTGCCTGTTGGTTTTCTTCTACACACTTACCATTTCATCCTCGATGAGCGATAGTGGAAGAACATCAACGCTATACCGGTTCTGCCATTTAACTTTACGACGTTGGACTGCCCCGGATGTCATTAGAACGAGGCCGTGGAATAAAAGTTGACAAAGCGTACGTACCCTTGGTCATTCTCTCACCGGCCGTGCGTTAGTCGCAAGGTTGTTCAAGTTCGACAACGTGGGAAGTAGGGCGTAGTGTTAAAAGCGGGGACGAATCAAGGCAAGTAGAGTCCCCACAATAGAGGAAGAAATTTTGCGAGACGGGGCCGACTCAAGGACATCAACGCTAAAATAGCACTTCGAGAAGGCCATACCAATCATGACAGGTATGACCGCAAGGTCTGTTCACACAGTCACCGCCGTATCACAAACGGATGCTGAAGAAATGGATACTTTTGCCTAGCGAGAAGGGTTCCTGGCATGCACATGTTGCGCGCCGTAAATGTGTAGTATGTACATATCGTTGCGAAGCTCCTGGTGATGGATATCATTTAGAGCGAAAAAAACATCAGTTTACCCTTCCATTATCTCATGTTGATCAAAACGGAAATACTTACATTATGTTGGTACACTGTCAAGAAATTGCCGTGGCCTCCATAGGAGGACAGCTAGTAATACACTTCGACGTGAGGCACCGGTCCACGCCTGAAGACTATACGTAACACACATTCATAAGATGTTCATTTACGTAAACGATGGATGACTGCTTACCTCGTTCTTAAAGCCGAACATCAGGGGCGTCTCACCCTCAATTTAAGGATGCTCCTCATTTGCTTGCATAATGTACAAAAAAGAGAAAATGAAGAATATCGCCCTGTTGTGACAGAAACGTCCCGTCGTACAGGTGTATCTGCACAAGTACACACCTAAATGCTCATCCTCGAACGCTCTTTATCTTCTTATACGAACACTTCCTCCATATAGAACTCCTGAGAATGATCTTCTCCACCAACTGTGATCTTCGTCCGCCATTCATTACGGACTTTGGCCTGCTTCGCGGTAAGCCTGCCTACCGCATATGAACCGGCAAAAAAAAAAGATCAATCCTCAGCAGATAAGCCTGTCAAGCCACTAGCAGCTTTGGATGTGAGGACATACGTATACGAGATTGGATCTCATTTCCTTCCGGAACGTCCCTCGTGGCAAAATTCGCTAGCGAAATACGGAAAATTGAAGAAATAATGAGAGTTAGCGGTGAAATCGCGAGTGGCGTATGAGAGTATACGGAAGATATGATCTGGGTTTGGTTCCTAGGCGATACCGAGCATGGAGAAGTTCGTTTTGAAGACACTGGGAAGAAGATGATGGCCCGTTTTTGAGTTCTTCGAAGAAAAGATGGCTTCGTGCAAAGGGGGCCCGAGATATTTTATGGTGGTGAGATAGTACAGGCCATTCGCGGTGTCCTGTCCGCTGTACCACGGAAGCCTTCCGTTGTGCTTAGACGGGAAGCTCGGCAACGATAAGTTCCCCAGCAAGAATAGTTCAAAAATCGATCACATCCATGCCATTCTCGGGTAGCGATTAGTGATGTGCGGGCTTGGGCTTGAGCCCAAGCCTGACCCGAGCCGGCCTGAGCCCAGCCGGGCCCGAGCCTACTGTATTGGGCTCGGCTTGATGATTTACATCTCTATTGTCGGAAGATGTAGGTTTATTCCATGCTACCCACATCGATAGCTCCCGGACTTTCGCAAGGTTATTGATGTATACCATCTCATGTTTGCCATGAGGCAGCTAAAGGAAGCAAGGTGCGCTGAGTATTCTCACGTCGGGGAGAACAATACGTAGGATTCTGGAAAGAACACAGTTTGCATCATCATCAACTAAAGGCTCTGGAATAGACAATGATGGGAAGAGGAGTCTCTGTAGACTTCCGTGAAGCGGAGAAAAGGTATGGTGTAAAGCTCAAACGGGTGAGAGGATGCGAGAGGGAGGACGCGTGCATTATGGATAGCATACAAATATTGCAGATTTGAGATTGAGTGATGCCCATCTTTTCATGTTAACGGAATGATGACAACTGAATTGCAGATGCCGTGTCATAACCCTAAGCCCAAACCCTTCATTGCGTGCAAAAGGGCAACGAAATAACAAATTATACATTCTGACTACGATTGCACAATCGTAATCTTCGCAAACCCTGACCCGAGGGCGATTCTCTCGGCTTCTTCGTTATAATCCAGCGCGGTTCATTTATTGAGCATGTTGGAGCACACCAGTCGAACGGGGACTTGTCCGGTGGGATTCAGCGGTCCGGGGATTACGGCCGCCATGAGCGTCTCGCAGCCATCGTGTTCTTTCCAGTGGGAGACCATCGCGCGATCATGGGGCTGGATCCATACTGCAGTTCCACGGTTCCCGAGCATGACGTCTGTGCATCGAAGCGTACCGTGCCGGGAAGATATTTTGCTGGTTAGGGTTGGTGGGAAGGAAGAGAGGGAGTACAGTTCGAACGACTTGAGCTCTGATGCATTGATGCATGATGCCCGGAGGTTGTCGCTCTCAGAGCGGATGAGGATGGAGACGAGTGTTGCGCTGGTGCTTTCGACCCAGCCGAAAGAGTGAGTAGGAATGGAGGTGTGCATTTCGCGTCGAGGACGGGCGGGATAGTGTAGAGGTTGACGGAGCTCGCAAGGACGACGAGGATGGTTTGCGTGGTGAAGATAACTTAGATGGAGTGATCGGAGTGATCGTACTGTGAGTGGAAGATATGAATAAAGGTGGTTAGAACAACTAGAGAACACTTACCTGCATGTCGCGTACGCTATCAAGGTAGGATTTCTCGCCGTGCTTCCGGTTGTAAACGAGCATCCTGGAAGTGTGTTCGGTGAGAGATATTACGTCGCCAGTGATGCTGACTTGGCGGAGGTCAATGTCGATGGTTTCATGCAAGGTTACTAAGCTGTCCAAATGTAGGAATGCGAATCTCTGTGGTATACATAAGTTGGCTGTCGTTCATCAGACGAATGGGCGCTTACCCATCCAACGCCACAGTGATACTCATTTCAGACTCTGGATCTGCTCACCCCAGTGAATACCGCGCCTTCTTCCACACGTTCAGTATCCACTTGTCTTGGCTCCCCGGGACGAATGTGATCTCAGATACAGGCGATCCAGTGAAGCTCGTCTCACTCGCTCGCATCAGAGGAGTAGCCCAGTCAGCAGGCGTTGTATGTATGCTGGTCGAGATTGGTATCATTGAAGGAATACGGGTAACCATTGGAGAGCATGTCCAGTCTGAAAGTGTTTGTCCATATGTCGTGTAATGATGTGAGTACGTAGATCCGTTTACACACCTGTAACCAGCACTGCGCAGAGGGAAGAGTCTCACCTGGCGGGATAGAGGAATACCAATGACAGGGAAATGCGGTACCGTCAAGTAAGTCGTATTCATGGACATTCGAATCCAGCAGGTTTACGAGCTGATGCAGCAGATGTTTGTGGATGTTGTCGCTATCGATGACGGGCCTTGGACTACTAACGTGAGACAGCGCAGCGAGAAAGGTATAACATAGAAATATCCCAGAGGCATAGAGGGCGGGAAGAAGGGAGAAAGCATGGCAAACTCACGACAGCAAGCGCAGTGATGGTGGTGAAAAGTGAAAGTATTCGGTAATCCGATCCGGTGTATTTGAACTTGTTTGCCTTTGTCGGCCCATTCTTCCCGGTCCCGGCTTGCTTCTCCAACGCTAACTAGGCTTATTATCCATTGTTATATCTGAGGGGCTCAATGCTCGCTGAATGAGCTGACGAGTCACGACGACATCAATGGCACGCGAGCCACGCGCGTTTGTTTCTTTTTCGTAAGCTGGAGTGAGCTGCGGTCGCGTCTTCCACAGGCACTCAGGAGCACTATATCTTTCGACATTCCCTTGATGCTCAGTGACGCTTTCAGAGCTCAGTTGACGCAAATTGAAGCCTCTTCTGTTTTCTGAGGTCGGTATATTGTATCTATGCTGGTTCAGTCATCTCTGGCCCCGCCTACAACATGAATTGGTATCGTCTGACGTATGAATTCAACGTTAACTTATCCTGTCCTGATTTCGATGCTATACCTCGAAACCTAGAGTGATCTGCGAACTAAGATGGAAACACTGTCCTCTGTTTGACTGGTAACCAACGCATCGCATCTTGAAGCTTTGTCGCGGGAATAAAATTATTGACATATCCGCCAAGATTTCTCCACTTGCCGTTGTATTCAATGTATCTACATCCCTGTAGCGGCGGTTCCACGCCGGTCCCCGATTCTTTCCTTTGCTTCCGTTTTGCTCCGCCACCATTCTTATTTATTTCCAGACCTTCAGAGACGTGTTACACTTGGATTTGAGATCGCGACGCACCCTGGGTTCTTAAGGGCGGTCGCCGTTTGATGTAAGATCTCAATTAGTATCAGTGCTTGCACTTAAAACAAGACGAGCATCGAGTACAGCGTCCTCAATCACAAAATAGCCATTGATATATAATGCACGTGCATGTACCCAGCCTGCATACAGCGCAAACGATCGCTTCAACCACTTACACACCACTTTGGAGGAAGAAAACACATTATCATGCAGTTCTGGGTAGTACAATACATTATAGTAAACCGGAACGTCAGAAACACTGTGTTCAACATCACAAGGAGGATGGTCTTCCTCTGCGAGAACACGGGTAACACGACACGGACGTTTATACAAAAACATGTCGCCAACCAAGCAGTGTACACGAGATATAAAAGGACAAGGGCAGAAACACTAGGAGCGTCGAGCAGAAACACTGAGAGCACCGAGCGCAACAAATAGAGTAGAACGGCTTCAAATAGATGCTGCCCTTAAATCCCCAACAAACAGATCAAGCGTGCCTATAGTTGCCAGTAAGTGTCGAACACAGATCTGTTGAAATAATCCTAGCGGGTATGAGGGATCAGGACACGAATACGGGATTGACGCAGTACATGATGCATGAGCAGTGAGTACATAGTCAATCGAGTAAAGAAGAGAGAAGCGTAGCTACGAAAGTATACTGGTATGTACACGTGACTGATTACCAATAAACACATGAGCCACGAGCTTGATATCCAACAAGATCCAATTGGAAAGCCTTACCTTCAACTGTACATGCCACGTAATATCGGACGACATAGATGTGTTATACAATGTTCCGGACTGAATGAAAAAGATCAACAGGAGACAGCAAGCAAAAAAACATGGTCTGTTAGATGCCTACAACAGATTATCTGGGGGATGAAACTACTCTGAACATAGCACATTTATTTAAAAACAAGGAGTGACGTACGTGTGAACCACAAGGCGGCGGAGACATTGTAAACGGGCGAACCAAAATGACTGAGCGGACGAAACCAATTTTACAAACATGACTCAAACTCGGCACGACGATCTCATCCTATTGGCCAGAGTTCTCGGAAAAGGTGTTTGTTCGACAACATCTTGCACGCATCAGCAAACTTTGACCAAATAGCCCCTGCCCACACCCTACAGTGGGCAAAACGTCGTTTTCAATTTGACAAAGCCCTCTCTTCTCCTCATTACATTCGGAAAGAATCGGGGACCGCATGATACCGAAGCCGGAATACGCCGGAACCGTGAAAAAATCGGCCAATCGAGCCGGTATAGCTAGAGACGCACTGCCCCCAGGGCATCTCATTTGAACAAAAACTGGTGAGTAGTGTTATTCCATGCGAAGGAGCAGTCCTGACTCATATTAAAGCCATGACGCGGATTCTCTCCATTTAAAAATACATCCCGGCCGAGCCTAAAAAACAACACTCAACATTAAAAGCCATAAAATAGGAGCAACTCGACCACACCACGCACCCTGGTAATTCTCCTTTGAGTTTGGATAGAATGGGCTAGATGCCTCGCCTTGGTATAAGGACGAGATTATCGACCAACACTTTCTCCGTCGTCATGGGGAAGTCAAAATGGGGCTACCATCACATTGGAGGACATGCATACTCGTCGCTCCCTTCATCTCGTTCTCGTAACTCGTTTCACTCCTTCCAATGATGACGCCATCCTCATGAATTAGCCCACACACATTGGCGGTACCTGATCTAAATATGGTCAGAGGGAGCTGTACGATATTTGACAGGTCACTGGGTAGATAAGGGTGGTTGCTATCTGCTTGAAGAAGTTCTGGGCGATGAATATAATGGCGAGGATTAGTCGAATTCAGTAATCCCTTTTCTCTGATGCCTGTGCGACAGAACGCTGATATGTATGCATAGATTGCTTAAAGAATCAAAGCTTGATGAGTAGCAAGTCAATGGCGGAATACGGCGATCCAGTTGATGAAAGGATTGGAGGAACTCCGGTGATTAGTTATGCAATACGAAGATCAAGCCGTTTGGTATGAGGACCGCATTTGAGGACTTGGAATGGGAATCCGGGCTGTGTATGAAGGCCTGGGGTAAATTATTACCGTCTCTTATTTTATCTGATTTTGACGCTGTTCCAGAAAAGTCACCAGCTCATTATTGGGGCCACTCTTTTGGGAATACGCCGACTCCCCTCGATATGAACTGGGACCCTGTAGTTTTACTTTTATCCTCTCCATCACTCAACTTTCAGCATGAAAAGCACGAGCCTCAGGGCCAGTGCTTCTCGAAGATGCTCAGAACTCTGCAGGAACCGTACACTTTAGAGAGATTCGTTTTTGAGGCCTTTCACCGCTTTAAACTTTCGCCTTCTCGCAGCTCTCCGACTACCAAACCTCTCCTTGGATGAATAGTAAATCCGAGGTAGAAAGGTAATATCTTTGACACTTCTATGCACCAATCACATCATTCAAACAGATAAATTTTCCAGACCAGAATGTGCAGCCGGTAGAGTATAATCCAATTCACATAGTCTGGTTTTCTCGATACTCTGGCGGTAGCTCATCATCCAAGTCATTCTGTCGACCCGGCTGCAGTCGTTCATTAAGCAGCCTCAGCAACTCCTCTGTAGGCATATCCTCTCTTCTCTCAGCGTGCACCGGGTTTGGCGAACCCGCGGCGACCCCCAGTGGAGTCGTCAACTCGATCTGTACATTCACGCTTCTCCCCGCCATGTCTCTCTCCACTGCGCCCGAGGGTGAAGAGGACTCTGCTGCACTCGTAACCCCAGGGTATCTAGCATGTTTCGCCTGGTTCATATGATGCTCCGTTGATATCTCCGAAGAAACTGGAATTGATGTAGCTATAAATGGTGTAACCATTTGCGGGGAAGAGTTGTCCGCAGCAAAATGGCTGTCGCCATTTCGGCGATGCTTTCTACGAAGGAGAAGGATGCCCACAATTATAATCGCAACAACTGCCAGTCCACCCACGACACCGCCAACCATCACTCCAGTCGAGTTCTTCCTTGTCGGCAGCGGGGATGTGCTCGCACTTGCGCTAGGGGTAGCACTCGAAGCGGGAACATCACTCGATGTCGATGATGCCTGGTCGTCTGCAAGCTGTATTGCACTGAGCAACGAGCTTATTGCTACAGTCTGGTTATCACTGGAGAACGATGTGCTCGGTGGGCCTGTCCAGGGTATGCCGTAAATGTCACTACCGCCTGAAGTGGCCTGATTAATGACGGCATTATACTGCACCAAAGTAAAATAAATTTTGTAAACCAGAGGGGTAGATTTTATGAGGGCTCACCTGCACGCCAATATATTCCTTGATGTACTCGCGAAGATCCGAGGCTGTTTTGTTGCGTTCATATAACGCCGTCAAGGCCCGTACAATGTAATGCCCTCCAGTGTCAGTAGCTTTGCCGCGAAACAAGAACGATGAGCTCTTGGCATAAAGTTAGGACAAAAAGACGTACTAGAAATGACTCCGTCCAATCCTTGCCATTTCGTATTGTTTGTAACGGCAAGGACAGTACTGCGCAACCTAGCAGAAGTCGTGATTCAGTACGTGGACAACTAGGATCTTTCACCACATACAAGGCTTCAGTTGACACGTTACGCGTGATATCCGCTAGGCTGACCAATCCTTCAACGAAGATCCCGACATTGGGTGCGTGTGAGTCCACACTTATAAATGGGTTTTCGTTATCACAAAATCCGTCTAAACCTAAAAGTATAAGATCCTTTACATCGCCGGACGGAGTGAGAAGATACGACTGTATGAAATTTGCTGACTCAACGGCAGCATCAAGATACGTCTGGTTCGATGTTACTTCTGCCAATAGAGCTGAAACGCTTTGCGTAGTCAGCTAACTGTATACCCCATATCAGAGGGGATTACAGTGCTCACACGAGAAAAAATCTGGTCGTACAGAGTTAACCAAGAATTTAAAATATGAAAAAAGTACACGAACCCAGAGACCGTACTGGTGATGATTGTGCTGTTGGGATCAGTGGTCTAGTGTGTTGATTAATTAACGAGATGTGGATGTAAAAAGTGATTCACCTCAAAAGTGCCGCCCGCCATCACTGTGAACCAGGATCAGTACACAGATCGGCTGTAGTAATTGGTGACACTCACCGCCTTGACACGAAATTGAGACATTGAATTGCTTAACATCTGTGGTGCCCGAGGCAATTTGCTCCTGAGATAATGTGTATCGCCTCGCAGAAGTCCACGATGTCAAGGCCAGATCGAGGAAGTCTTGGTCTTGATAAATGTCGTAAGCCCGAGCCGCAGCGTATCCATAATTCCTACGGAACATGAGGAACAAAACAACGTCAGCAGAAGATATGACTCACAACCCATATTCTATCTATCGTCGGGAATGGCACCGTCAGTTAATTATTCGGAAAGTGCTTGCAGGAAACAGAACTAACACTGTATCAAGGTCGGTCAGCAGCGATCGTGAAGGTATAGTGAGAACCTACTGACGTCGTGGTCAAGAATTCAGAACTGACTGACTCTGCCAGCGCGAAACACTGTTTCAACGCTTGCTTGTACTTGGTTTGGTTCGTCAGTCTATCAAATTCGGCCATTTGTGCGTAAAGCCTGCCAGCGGTTTCGTATGTAGTATCTGAGGATACTTAAAATGGAAGCATAATCCTGGAAATTGAGTAAAACGCACCGTTGAATTGCCCATTGGGCTGGAGCATGCTAATCGCCTTTTCGAGAGCAGCACTTGCAATACTAATGCGGTCGTCCTTGGACGACGTGATGTTAGGGTTCTAGTTCTTAGATTAGCATCTGCTGTTATCAATCAGAGAAGTGGTATTCACTGTCCAGAGAATAGAGGGCGTGAGCTCCTGTGCAACACCCGATGCCATTAAAGGCACGAACAGCATCCGTACAAGGAGAGACCGCATTTCGAGAGACTAGATATGTCTCTGTCTTGGACGTTAATGAGAAAGATGAGCGAGCTAGGAAGAAGATGGGAATCGAGGCACTAAATGACTTGGGGGTCAGTCAGGGGCTATGTAAAACAAAAGGCGACAATGATATCAGACCCTGGTTACAGAGGACGAGGAAGGTGATATTTATTGTTGTTGATGTTCTGAGGAGGATTCTTGATTCTTACTCGAAAGTGAACTTGCGGTAGTAAGAATTTAGTAGAGGAGCCTCCTTACTAGTGGTGCGCGATCGGATTTTGGAACGCTATGCTGAGTAGTAAGACTTGGAAAACAATCAAGATCGAATATTGACATTAAGTGCTCGCACAGAGTACATCAAGGTTGAGGTTGATGAGGCGAGTTACCATCCAAGATGGCATCAGGCTAAAACGGAGATTAGAACGACACTTGAACAAAGCAGACTCGCTGTATAAATGCCTGGTATCTCAGTAACCAGCGCAGCACCGTGAGGAGAGTCCTACCTGGGAGTGCAGAAGGATATCTGGAACAGAGAAAGGCGATGATATCATCAGGTAGGTCGCATTCATGCATGTTCGAGTTCACCAGGATTACGGGCCGATGCGGCCGATAGTCGTAGATGACTGGCCCCAAACGAGTGCTATCAGATAGTGGCACGAATTGGATAACATAGAAGAACCCCAGGGGCATATAGGGCAAGAAGAAAGGAGGGAACGGGACAGGGACAAAGGTATACACGCAGTACCTTACTTAGAAGTGATTCCGATATGATCTGAGCAAACCGGCAAAAGAGTCTGGCAATCCGATCCGGTGTATCTGTTTATCTTAAAGTTTTCCAGGGACCCACCAGATAACCCCACGCCTTATAGTGAAAGCGTAATCGCCTTCGCAGAAGGCAGGAACGCAGAAACCAAGGCTTCACTTCCCTTTGTTTGATGAACAGGAAATGGATTCAAAACCACCTTATAGTCGACGTTGTGATCCTTTGAATGCGACTCGAACCGTCATAGTAGACGTGATGCACGCCACGAAGATTATATATTCCGATTACGACTGAACAATCATAGTCTTCCAAAACGCCGACCCAAGAGCAATCCTCCCAAGCTCTCCATCGTTCTCCAATGCGGTCCAGTTATTGTGGGTGTTGATGCATAACTCACGAACACAGTTTGCGCAGCGGGGTTTAGCAGTTTGGAGAAGATGGCGGCCATGAGAGTCCATGGCACGATCGTGGGACGTGTCCATACTGCGGTACCCCACTTTCCGAGGATGACATCTGTGTATCGAAGCGCACCGCATCGAGATGATATTATGCGGGTGAGGGTTGATGGGAAGAAAGAGAAGGAATAAGTAGAGTTCGAGCGAGTTCAGCACTGATTCCCGGGGATTGTCGCTCTCAGATCAGATTGAAATGGAGGTCAGTGTTGCGCTGGCGCCGTCGACCCACCCGAACGAGTGAGTAGTAATAGGAGTGTGCGAATTCCCGTTGAGGGCGGGCAGGGTAGTGCAGATGTTGGTGGAGCGCGCGCGAACGATGAGAATGGTTTTCATGGTGAAGTTATCTTGGATGCAGTGGTCGTACTGGGTGACAGAGATGAATAAGCGTCATTAGAACAGCCAGACGATGCTTATCTGCATGTCGACTACGCCATGAAGGCAGCTGTTCTCACCACTCTTCCGGTTGTAGATGAGCATCCTGGAGATGTCGTCGTTGAGAGACATTACTTCGCCGGTAATGCTGATTGGCGGAGGGCGATATGTGATGGTTTCATGCAAGATCCTAAGCTGTCGAAATGCAGATATGCGATTCTCTGTGACATACATATGTTAGCAGTCGTTTATCAGACGAATGTGCACTTACTCACCCATCCAACGCCACGGTGATACTCATTTCAGACTCTGCATCTGCTCACCCCAGTGAATACCGCTCCTTCTTTGATAGCATCCACTTGTCTTGGCTCCCCGGGACGAATTTGATGTCAAATACAGGATCCAGTGAAGCTCGCCTCACTCTCTCGCATCAGAGGAGTAGTCAAGTCAGCAGGCGTGGCGTGTATGCTGGTCGAGATCGGTGTCATTGAGGGAATACGGGTAACTACTGGAAAGGACGTCGAGTCTGAAAGTCTTTGTCCATACGTCATGTAATCACGGGAGTACGTGGAACTGTTTACATGCCTGTAATCTCAGTAACCAGCACTATACAGAGAGGAGTCTCACCTGGCGGAAGAGAGAAATATCATGACAGGGAAAGACGGCATCGTCAAGAAAGTTGTATCCTTGGACATTCGAGTCCAGCAGGGTTAAGCTTCCATTTTTGAATCCGTTGAGTGCCATAAAGTCGCCAGTGAGGTTGACGGGGTGAAGGTATATGTCGATGGAACAAATCTCGCGCGACGTCCCATCGTCGTCCAAATTCAGCAGCGCGATTCTTCATGACCTGTGTCAGTCAGTCGTCGTTCATTCATCATATCGACAGGCGCTTACCCGTCCAATCACCAACTACGCTCACCTCTGATTTTGGATCCGTGTTAAGCCCCAGCCCAGTGAAAACCGCGCCTTTCGGTCACCACTCGCAGTACCGTTGTGTGCGCGTGATATCCCAGATCGTCAAAGCCGACCAGATCCCTTTGGATACGGTCGATACCCACTTATTGTGCCGCATCGGAACGAATTTCGCCACGGTTATAGGCATCCCAGTAAAGACTATCTTGCTTTTCGGGGGATAAACGAGAATCTGCCCATCGGGACGCAAGTTGGTAAAGTGTGACGTATGCGCTGTTAGAGATTATTGATATCATCGGCGGCATATAGGTAGTTGTGCCTACCAAGAATTATGTCTATGCATCGGAGGGCGCCGCGTCTGGAGAATAAGTTAGAGATGAAGTGGCTCGAATGCCAAGTGATCGTTGTGCTCGGCCCAGACGAGAATGGAATTGAGTGGTGCGCGCGCCATCGGGACAATCGACGAGCATCTGTTGCAGCGCATGTCTGGTTTGAATGTGTTCGTCCATACGATAGAGAACCTTGTGAACGTTTACACGTCAGTAATCTCAGTAACCAACGCTATACAGTGGAGGAATTCTCACCCAGGGAGAATAAGGATATCAGGCGTGGAAAGAAAGTTGATAGTTTTAGATGAACACATCGTCAAGCAAGTTGTAGAGCGTGTTGTTCATGGACGTTCGAGTCCAAGGTAACTGTGTGGTTGCGGGCCGAGTACACCGGTGACTAAGCAGCTTGGATTCCCACGGCCTTCTCCTCCAGCACGCCAAAGCAAGAGCGAACGGTCAGCCCTACGATTACTGCATTGTGGAGGTCGATATCGCCTATGAGTTTTCCCTCGCTGACTCTTATAAAAGAGAAAGGGAACCTCAGCATCGTAGGTGCAATCCTCACTTTCTAGATGGACCACAAGCCTATGGCCATAATCATTTATCGCAGTTGTCCAAACGACAAACCCTCCTTGATGGATTACTACTAATTCTGAAGCCGAAAGGTAAAATCTTCGAGCCTGCACCTAAAATCGGTATTATTCTATTCTTTCTTATTCTATATTCTATAGCTGTTCTTCACTGGCTCGCGCGCGCCTTTGGATACACAAGATATCGACACAGCCCCGATATCCTCAACCACTCAAGGCCTGTGCCTCATTCTTGAAGATTCGTATGCCAGAAATTGCGAAATTAATATTATGCGACCAGATACGCCGTTTCCAATCTACCCAGTAAGACCTACGCATTCCTGTCGAATCGCCACTGTGAGTACTTAAAACGGTCAGTTTCATTGGTCTCCTAAGTTTACACCTAGCCTGCCTTTCCATGCATCGGATTAGCTGCGAGCACCATCAAGGGAACCACCAAGGATTTTGATAGCAGACGACTTGATGTGTCTTCAGAAGACTTGGCAACGTCGCCGAAGGTTGTTACCTACTCTACGATTTCTCCTCCATTCTAGCCTGCTCACGAGAGAGGTGTGCACAGGTAGTACTCATTATAAGTGTGCCGAGTTTCAAACTTCTGCCTTTCCGGAACCTGCGACCTGTACATCCGGCGGTTTTGCGAATTAAAAGTAGTACCTCCTGTTAACTGCTGGCTTTAGTTACCAGGGGACGTGTGTTGTACAGGTCGAACCTCATTATCTCGATGATAAAACCGCTTTCTCGATGCCAGGACCAAACGCAGGGATCTGTTTCCAATACATTATGCCGTCATACGGTCACCAGGAAACGTATACCAATCAGATCTCAGTTTTCAAAGCCTTGCGCGGCTTCAGGTGGAGTATGAGGATGTTATTTTCGTGTATCGTCACAATTACAACGACAGCCTTTCGATTAGCCGCGTTTGCTTATAAACCCACTCTTGGTTCCGACACAAGAAATTATTTGGGCCTTCTTGGGAGAGACTGCGCCTTTTATCGGGGCGTATCTGAGTGGAGTACACGGAGTCATAAGCATCCAAACCCCCTTCCGCTTTAACTCGTCTTACCAATCATTTTGTAGACTTTGCGCATTGACTTGGCTTGTACACTCGCAGTGCCATGTCAAGTCTGTGGTACCGGGAAATAATACGATGCTTACGCCCTGTTAAAATCAGCGTCGTGAAGATTCCGGGGAAAAGATATAAGGGTTTCCCCATGAGAGAAATTCCATTACAATAGAGGGTATTTGTCGTAGAGTGTCCCGTATCGAGTCTAGGTGGACACATAACCATTTCTACGTAGTCCGTCCTTCGTGATACTCTGGCGGTAGTTCATCGTCAGAGACATTCCATCGACCCGGTTGCAGTCGTTCATTGAGCAACCTCAGCAACTCCTCCGTCGGCATATTCTCTCTGCTCTCCGTGCGCGGTGGATTTGGCGGAGTAAGTGTAGACGTCAACTCGGTCTGTATGTCCATCCTTCTTTGCGTTGGGTCTCTTTCTACTAGCCCTGAAGATGAAGAGGATTCTGCTCTGCTCGCACCCACGGTATATCTAGCATTTTTCTTCTGGTTCATACGAGACTCTCGTGATATCTCAGAGGAAACCGGAATGGATGTGGCCATGAATGGCGTGAGCATTCGTGGGGAAGAGTTGTCCACATCAGAATGGCTCTCGTTGTTGCTTCGATGACGCCGTCTATGCAAGAGTAAAATACCCACAGTTAGCTGCCAGAACTGCTAGTCCACTGACGACACTGCCGACTATCACTCCAGTCGAGCTTTTCTTTGTTGGTAGGGGAGATGAGCTCATAACGGTACCTGGGCTAGGGGTAATGCTTGAAGTGGGATCATCACTCGATGTCGATGATGCCTGGTCGTCTGCAAGCTGTATTGCACTGAGAAGTGCACTCAAAGCTACGGTCTGGGCATCACTATCAAATGTGGGGCTTGGTGGTCCTGTCTAGGGCTTCACACCGTTACCGTATAGTACGGTTATACGGGTGCCGTCGTACGGGTACCGTACCCGTTCCGTCTGGCGAAATAATTTGCCCAGAGACGGACGGTATACGGACATCCCGTTCCCCGTTAGCAACCATATAAACACGGCCGTCATACGGTAATCGACGGCCGTGTATGTATCTAAAAATAACTGTCATCAGATCACGCTGCACGCGTGTTTGCCATACACTTAACATTGTACCACGATGTGCTGGCACCGCAAGCTCTTCAATGCTACCACCCGATCTTTTTTCACTCGCTCTACTCAAGCTCTAATCCTTACCAGCATAGAATACTTTCTATTTCCTGCTTCTGCTGCTTCTATTCTACTCCCCATTTCATCCTTTGACTACACGCACATGATGCGCAATAATTTGGCCTCCGCTGGTCTGTGCACCTTTCAAATACGGCTGAATTTAAGCCAGAGAAGTTCACGAAAGAGTATCTACTATATAACGGTCCTGTCCTTTTTTTCGCAGACTTACAACCACATTCTGGGCATCATGACAGATCAGTGCGCCCTCGATGCCAACGGAAACTTGAAATCCTCCTCGAAAGTCAATGTTTATCATGATGCAGCTGACGATGTTGACACGTGTGCAACGCGTTCATACATGTAATTTTGCAAATTCTGTGAATCCAAATGTGTGTCAATCCACTAAGTAATATTAGAGTGCATACCCGGCATGGAGCGACACCTGTTGAGGCAGAAGCAACATATAATAAAATAATCCGAGTGGAGCACATGGCTTAGACTTAGAGCAGCACACTGGTGTCATTTAAGTGTGGAGTCTCAGTGCCCTGACTCACACCCTATGCATCCCTCAGCAGAGTCTCGCTCAAAGAAAATACACTGAAAAGATAATATATTTATGGAGCTTCATGCAATGTTGATCTATGATGTGTGAACCCTGCTGATCTGGCAATCACCGAGAAACGTCATTCAGAACCAAGGACAACCCAGTCCGAGCCTCCTGAGAGGGCTTTGGCTGACACAAGAGAAACCCTGTACCCAGAATGAAATATTAAACTAAGAAAAGGTTGTGCAGCAACCAAATAAAAATACCAACTCACTAGTGATGTGAATGACAGAGGAATTAAAAACAAGGAGCCAATTAGGAGAAATATTCCGCATGATGTGGCAACTCTAGACCTTGCAAAGAAGAAAGAGCAGCATGTTACTGAGCACTAACTCAGGTGACTGACTCAGGATATTAATTAGTGACCATGCAATTGACACGTCATGGAGAGGAAATGGCTCTGGGGTGGAGCATATCTATTTTTGATATTTCTATTTATATAATTAACTGTAGATAAAAGCACGGTAATTAGAAGTAGGTAGCAAGCTTTCGAACCCCCGCAGTTGTGACACGAAGCAGAGAGCCTAGTGTGCAACCAAAGGAATTGTGTTTGTAGCTTCAAACGAAAGAATATTATTGGATCTAGAATTATTTTGAAACTCTTGAGAGGTTGTGAGGCACGCCTTGCTCGCATGCAATGCTTAGCTTGATTCTGGACAATAATTGATTGTGCTCAACTCGGAGAAATATTGTATTGTGATAACTTGAATGTGCATTTGTGTTTGCGGAATGTGTTTGTGAATTCTGAGTTGTTGCAAGTGGCAGAGGTTCGAACCCTTTGGCTTGTCAATACTCTTTGAGGGTTTTTGGTTTATTCCAAAGTAGCATAGGTTCAAACCCTGTGGCTTGTGGATGTGTTTCTGTGTTTCTGTGTCTCTGGATCGCATAGGTTTGAACCCTGTGGATCTACAAAAGGTTTCCAAAGTGTTTTCTGCTTAGAGCACGAAGCTTTAAGTCATGTGTAGTTTGTTTGATGGGTTGTGGCCACCTGTGTGTTGCACACAACGTCAATTGAGGGTTGTACGTTCTTGTGGGACATTTGTGGGCTTGTGAAATATTACTTTTGCCTTGAGGCCGAGCGATACATATCGCTCACCTCCTGTCCTAAAAGCATTTGGACTTAGAGAATTCTTTTGAGCTAGCATGCTATTATATCTTGAAGAGCACAAGACATCTTTTAAGTCTATTGTTATTGTGTGCTTGTATCGCACATCTCCCCTGAACTACTGAGATTCTGTGTGTGTGTGAGTGTGAGAGTGGGTGTGTTTAGTGTGTCTACGCTATCGCATTTCGAGCTTGGCACGCACAGAGCCTCTTCAACGGTGTTGGTTTTCAGGATCTAACTCCTTATTGCTAATCCCAGGGATACCTGTATCATGGAATTCACAGACCTTTCCCTTATTCAATGAGGGCTTAGTTACAGGTACATCTGTCTTTTGACCATTGTCATCATCAGAAACCAAATTATTTCCTGTTTCTAATGCTTGAGCCATAGCCTCAAGTTGAGCTGCTTCTGCGGCAGCCTCTCGGTCTAACCAGACTCATTTCCAAATATTGAGGAGTTGCTTCTCGAAGTGTTTCTGATGCACATCGTGAACAAACTTAACTGTATTGTCAATAGCAACCTTTTTCTCATCCGAATCGGAATCTGAAAGAACATCAAATCTATTCTTTGAGCTAGCGCTAAACCCAGTGGGCTTCGAACTGGGGTCTGGGGAAGGGGTACATCTACCCTTTGTCTTTCCTACTGTCTCCCATCCCTCAATATCGCTAGGATGGAGAACAACTGAATCTTCTTGCAAATCAAGAAGATCTACATCAAACGTGGTTGCAAAACTCGTGGAAGTCGGCTCATTTGCAGTAACATGACTGCCATAATGACCAGAAAGGTCGAAATCCTCAGAGGCAAGGGACTCCTCCTTCATGGGCCATGAGGATAATCTCTTCTCATCTACAGAGACAGGGCCCGAGCTTCTCATGCTGATGTCAGGCAAGAGGCTCGCAATGCTAGTAAGGGGGCTTTCCAGATCCCCCAAAAGGTCAGCAATATTTTTAGAATGAATAGACGGCAACTCAGTGGAAATAGCAGTTGCCTTTTTATTGCCCTGAATCGGGAGCCCCTGAGCAAATGGAGCAACCCCTTTCAAATGGGTAAACGGTGCCATAGATGCACAAGTGAGAAGAAAAAAAATGAAGCGAGTTTAGAGAGGTAGAGGGAAGAAGAGGTGTCGGAATTTTGGGTTGGCGAGGCAAAGTCATGTGGAGATCTGGGTGATCAAGCCAGAGGGTTCCAATCGATGAGGCCTTGCCAGTAAGGCTTTTGTTTTTTGAAGTCGAGTTTTGTTGAAATCAAGGTTCTAGTAGGTCAAAAATATGTGACAGTACTGTGATGGAGAGTCGGCATTATCGGCACACAAGAGAGTAGATGAAGCAAAGAGAAGTCAAACGGAGGAAGACCAGGTAAAAGGAACCTCTATTCGAGTAGTTCTAAGGAGTATGTAGGAGTATTTTGGGTCTTATATATGAGTAAGATAGGGTCTAATACTAAAAGGAGAACAAGGCTAAGGTAAAAGGAAAGGTGGGATAAGTAATATAGATGCAGGATCACCGCAGTAAAGTAAAAGAGCTATAGAAGGTAGATAAGGAAAGAATGATAAGATATGAGAGAAAGAGAGAGAGAACAAGAGTACTGGCACGAAGAGCCAGCACGAATCTCTTACAGTGTGACAGAACTGAATTTCCTAGTGAAAGATGACAGCATGGGACAGGAGGTGCATGTTATATGTGGATCGCCAGGGGGAAACAGTCTTTTGAAGAAAGTGTATTATTGAAATCGGGAAAAGACATCAAACCAGCATGAAGATAGGAACGATCTCCTGATAATGTCTTAACAAGAGAGATCACTGCAATGAACCTTTGGACTTCACTATCAGCAATGAGACCATGCGGCTTTTAGGTGCAAGGGGTTACGAGGATGTCAAATAATTACATCCACTCAATATTTGTTTTAAGGCCTGGTTGATCTGACCAACTGACTGCTGTGGGGATAACATACCTAATGAAGGCATAGCATGTGGTATTGGTAAGCACACTGCCACTCAGTTAGAAGCAGTTACCGGTAGTAACCAATCTCTCCCGTCTAGATGTTGCCAGAATCCCCAAATCCACCTCATCAGCAAGCTGGCAGGACTATTCCTTCATCATTTCTATCACTGAGAAGATGCTTAACAGAATCACACAGCCAACATTCTCAGTGAGATCTTTATTCTTCATCAATTATTGCTTCCTCATGGCACTTTTGAGCTGATTAGTGCAGAAAAAAATTGATATAGAATTTTTTTTGAAGGCCTCTCGAAGGCGACCGACCGACCGACTGGGTGTACCAGCTTGATGGTCCAGTAACCCCTTGTTTAGGTGGGAAGTGTTTCAGTATGCAATGTTTGATTGTATACAATCATTTATGTGTACGTCTCAAAACTTGTACCCTTGTGACTAATATTCATCTTGCTGGTCCGGTACTTGAAGTATGACCTGGCCTGGAAGAATATCTATCGTGCCAACATTGATGACTTCCATACTATGCACCCATAAACTGTTAAGCACTAACTCTAATCTGAACCAAGGCTGATCTCTATCCTGTCACTCGCATTCGGTGATTCAGTGTTAGAGAGGCATTGGTTGATTGTGAGAAGTTAGGCATCACTTATAGCGAGAGCAGGGAGCTTGTAAGAGTTAGGAGTATATAACCTTAGCCGAAGCTGGGGTCTGAGGCCACAGCATAGGCTAGCTTAAATACATGTTAGACTTGTACTAAGAATAGTATCTACAAGGGCATGTGCAACAAGAGGTGCATCTTTCAATGAATGAGGAGGGAGGACACTAAAAGAAGTATGTTCCCAATGAATGAGAGTAAAGAGCACATATCACCTGCATCTGCGTGGGACTCCGTCTGAATAGGCTGCATCCTGTAGGCCGCCCTTGACTGGCGGTCAACTCTCGTCCAACTACTAAGAAGCATGATGCCATCAAGAGAAGCGTGATGGTGCATGCGGGTCACTGGTCATCTGGGGGCAGCAGTGTGAACTGGGGTGATGGCGACCAGGTAACTGGGTAAAGAGTGTGCTGGTGGAATATCATGGGTCCGAGAGATAAGATAGGCAGGTCCGGGGTTCCGATGGATAAGGATAAGATAAGATAAGATAAGGAAAATAGGGGTAAAACTGTAATAATACCCCCCGACAGTCCTTTAGACGTATTTGCTCCCTGAGTCGAGGGAGTTAGTAGATTCCATATCCCATTCATAGTCCTTGGTTTGTTCCCAAGCAGACATGCCCCGTTCTTCTTGAGGGAAGCTGGGGTTGGTCTGAGTCGTTAGAGGAGACTTGGAACGCTCGTCTTCGAAGATGTCTTCATCCGTGTCCGATGAATAAAAGCCCTGCTCGTTAGAGGATAATGGATCGGTATGATTCCTGATGGGAAAGAGTGTTGAGCTCTTGGTTGAAGGGCCAGGAGATGATATGGTTATACATCCCCCTTCATTTCCCAAGTGTCGCAAATCGTGATCCTCTACGCGGTCTTCCTTGTTCTCGTATTGTTGGATGAGCTCTTTGGCATGGGCGAGATTGCTCCTTTGACCCAGGTAGCTTCCTCCACTGGGTATCCCTTCCATTTGACCAAATATTCCATTATGGTCCTCTAGCTGTGCCCTCGACCGACGATGCGGTCGCGGTCCTGAAGTAGTTCCTCTACTTCGTATTCTTCCTCGCCTTCCACGAGTTCTGGCTTGGGTGGCGGAGGTTTTTCTTGGTTGGAAAACTCCGGGGGGACGTACGGAGTTAGGTATTGTTCATTGAATTTGTTGTGGATCTTCCAGCCTGGCAGCAGCTTTAGTTCGTATGTGGAGGGCCCCTTTTTGGAAACTACTTCAAAGGGGCTGACGCGTTTGTCACCTAGCTTTTTTGCTGGTCGGGGAAGGTGAAGGTTGGTTGAGTCCAACCAGACTTTATCTCCTGGTTGGTATTCTTGTGCAGGGCGAGTGTGTTTGTCGTAAGCCTTTCTCATAACTTCGATGGCTTTATTCAGGGAGTCTTCCGCTTGCTTGCATACTCTCTGGAGGCTTTCAACGAAGTCAGTTATCGATGGTGTTTCCGACTGCCTCACCATGGTTGGGCGAATTTCCCCATCTCGTCTGAAGATGATTTTGATGGGAGAAAAGCCCATTGCAGAGTGTTGGCGGTTGTTCTGAGCGAATGCTGCCCACTGCAGCCATTCGCTCCAGTCGTCCTGTTTGTGGTTAATGAAGACTCGAAGGTATTTTTCGAGTTCTTGGTTAACCCGCTCTGTTTGCCCATCCGTCTGAGGGTGATAGGCTGTTGATGGATTTCCTTGAATATTCATCATTGCGTATAGCTCAGTGATGAATTTTGATACGAATTGGGGCCCCCGGTGAAGAGGCTGGCTGTGGGCACCTGTGGAATAGTGAGCGGGCTAAAAGGCGAACCTCAAAAACCCACACACACACTCACACAACTACACAACTACAATCACCCTCGTAAGTTCTAGGGGGAGCGATTATTTCTAATGTGATCCAACTATACTTCTATATCTTGAAGGGTTTATCTTATTCTCAGCACTCTTAGCAAAGCTAAGCTTTCTCTAATGAATCCCTAAGTCTAGGAACTTTTTACAGGAAGGTTGTTCACTGGCGCAACACAACCTTCAAGGCAGATTTGAGTTATAATACACAAGGGACACTGATCCCAACAGAAACAGAGGCAATACATGCTGAAACTTTAGCGAGCTCGCTAAAAGAACACCACAGGCAAGCACTGACTTAGCCCACTCGCTACACAACTGTATGTAGGGGTTCTCTAACTAACTCCAGCAGGTTATCTCGACTCAAGAACACTTCAAAAGCGCTCAGAAACAGATTCAGAAACGGAACTTCAAACAGAACTGACATGGAACAGAACAGAACAGAACAGAACAGAACAGAACAGATCTCAGATTTCCACTTCAACACATTCTCCGAACAGACTTATCACACTTAACAGAACAGAAACAGCTTCACTGATTCATATTCACTCTGACTAAGTTCTCAAAAGTCTTATCAAAAGGGTATCTCATATTTCTCTGAGTGAGCTCGCTAATTCTATGCACAGCTCGAAGTCACAAACTGATCCTTTGTTACAGTACCACCTTCAACACGTGCACAGGAACTCGGGGGGCTCGAAACTTGGCCTCTACCTACTGTAACCAGCCTACTTATACTACAGGGGAATTAGAATTACAAACATCGCGCAGTACCCAGACTCCTACATGCATAGCACATTGCCACCACCGCCTTACTGAGCATCCGAGTCAGACTTCCCAGTTTTAGTCTCATTTCTATAGTGAGCTCGCTAAATGCGTGCCAAGAGGTGCTCTCCCGACACCCGTGGGCTTGTTCTCTAGCAACTGACAGGTCTAGGTGCCCAGAACTATCAGTCCTGGCATATGTCATTCAAGACTTCTTTCTTGGATTCACAGAGGCTTCTCATAGACACAGCAACAAGTGAGGCTTCTAACAATGGGACTCAGAACAATGGAACATGGGCTTGCAGACTTCGGCCGAAGCCCATTGCCCAAGTTCGTGCTGGTGATATCTGTCATCTCGCTTAAGGATTTCCCCGGATTTTCAGGTACGACGCATCACAGTTAGCGAGTGCGCTAAGTATTCTCAGTGTCACTGCAATCTTCAAGGTTTTATCTAGCTCCCGTGAGCGTGCTTGTAAGTTAAAGCCTAAGGCATTGGGTATAGGGTTTGGCCTTCTCATCATGCATGCTCATCAGGTACAGTGCTGTGACTAAGTCCTGTTTAGAATCCCATTGCTTCTTATGCCATAAGTTATATTCCATATCATTGCACCGCGTAGCCTTAGTGTCGATGTGTAGTTTTGGTCTGCTTGCTCACTATATCTCAGTATGCATGTAAAACATGTTAGATTGCAAAATTACATGCATAAATAGGCTGCAGTCGCAACACCGGTCAGAGATGACTTTAGAGGAGGTCACCCCAAATCGACAAATGATCTCATCACATAGGATTTTGGCCCATCCGCTTGACGAGAGTTCCTTCGTGCATGGAATAAGCATGATGTATTTCGAGAATCGGTCTACGATGACTAGCACCGCATCGTAGCCCTTGGATTCTGGAAATCCAGTAATCATGTCGACTGAGATATGTTCCCAAGGTCACGATGGTACAGCGTTGGGATGTAGCGGAGCTGCTTTCTGCTGCATATCCGTTTTCGTCCTTTGACACACCTCGCATCCTCGGACGTAAGTTTCCATGTCTCTTCGCATTTTGGGCCACCAATAGTTTCGTAAGACCAATTCCTTGGTCTTCTCAATACCTGGGTGTCCTGCGGAGACGTGGTCATGATAATGGGAGATGAGCTCTCCCCATAGGGCATGGTCATGGGGAACATAGATACATCCATCATAGAATAGAAGGTGGTCTTTCTCAATGACCCCCTTCTCATGGTTGAGGCTGGAAGCGATCCCTCGGTCCCACCGTTGGTGATCGCTTGTCGCTCTTCGAATCTTGCCATGAATTTCTTCCTCTGTTGGCATTATTAAGGCGCAGAAGAATTCTGGCTTCAAGAGGACAATATCGTCATTGTCCTTCTTGCCCTGATCGTGGTTGGCCCACCGACTTAGAAGGTTGGCCTTCCTATTGGACGCTCCTGGCTTGTGGTTGAGCGTGAAATGGTATTCCGCTAGTTCAGTAACCCATCGTGCTTGTCTACGGTTGAGTTTCTGGGGTTTGCGGAAGTATTGCAGGTTTGAGTGATCTGTCCAGATTTCGAAATCTTGATGGGCACCCATAAGATAATGTCGCCATTCTTCCAAGGCAATCATTATTGCTAGTAATTCCTTGTCATAAATCTCATAATTCTGTTCCGTCGCGGAAAGGGATTTTGATAGGAATGCAATTGGGCACCATTTGCCTTCCTGTTCCTGTGACAGGACGGCCCTGATCGCCCCTTCGCTGGAGTCCGCCTCCAAGCGAAACTTGTTGTAGTTGTTTGGCATCGCCAAAATGACTCCCATTGCGAATTGACATTTGAGTTCCTCAAACACTTCTTGCTGTTCCTTCCCCCATGTCCAAGGGTTCTTCCCTGTGAGTTTCATCATTGGTTTGACGATTGCGCTATAGTGCCAGATAAATCGCCAGTAGAAATTGGTGAATCCTAGGAAGGATTGTAGTTCCTGTTTCTTGGAGGGTGCTGGCCAATCCATGATACCAGCGATTTTTACTGGATCCATTTTAACGGATCCTTCACTGATAATGACCCCGAGGTACTCTGTCTTGAGTACCTCAAACTCGCACTTTTCTGCTTTCAAGAACAACTTGTTCTTGCGCAGAATCCTCAGGACTTCCTGCACGATTCTTTGGTGTTCTGCCTTGTCCTTGGTGAAGATGAGGATGTCATCCAAATAAATGGTGACCTTTTCTTGAGCTATGAGATCTTTAAAGATATCATTCATCATCCACTGGAACGTGGCCGGTGAATTGGTTAATCCAAAGAACATAACCATGGGCTCATAGAGTCCTCAGTTAGTGCGGAATGCAGCTTTGAATTCGTCCCCTTTCTTGATTCGAACGTTATTATATCCCCAACAGATGTCTAGCTTAGTGAAATACCTCGCATCCTTCAGCTTGTCCATAAGGTCAGAGATAAGTGGTAAAGGATAGCGGTTTTTGATGGTTATTTCATTAAGCTTGCGGTAGTCTTGTACAGGCCGCAACTTTCCATCCTTTTTCTTGACAAAGAAAAAGGGAGATGCCATTGGGGATTTCGAGGGTTGAATTCAGCTGGTAGCCAGGTTTTCATCAAGGAATTTGTCCAATTCCTCCTGCTCCTTTGGGTTCAAGGGGTATATCTTGCAGTCTAGACTGGCATTGGCATTGGGGATAAGTTCAATGGCATGGTCCCAAGGCTTGCGAGGGGGAAGTTCATCGAAGTTTTCCTTGGTGAAAACATCGATGAAGTCTCGGTAATGTTCAGGGATGATTTCTTCGAATGACTTTACTTTCTTTCCCTCGTTGGCCTTGGCTGCTAAGTCATTGGCTTTATGCCCCACTGCTCGTATGTGAAAGGCTTCTTTGAAGTCTATGATGAGGATGGTATCCCCTTCCTCGACTTTGGTTCCCCACTGCTGTTCTGGATCTTCGTCTGGGAGATGGAACAGTATTTTGCAGCAATCACAGCATGCCAAAGTTACCGAGCCCATGTTCCAGTCAATAAGTGGGTTGTGCCTTTGTAACCAGTCATGTCCTAGGAAGATAGGTGTGGTTCCTAGGTCAATGACTGCTAATTCGATACATTCACTGTGGTCTCCGATTTTGAGTCAGACTTCAGCGAATTCGGTAATGTCGCCGCCTTTGTTGTGAGTACCATCTGCATTGTAGACCGGAGTGGGGTGAGCTGCTTTATGCATGGTAATACCATGATCATGGGTCCACTGTCAGTTGATAGTGCTTCTGGTACAGCCACTGTTGATCAGGGCCTTCACGGAGTGATGGGCCATAGTATCAAAAGTTTCCAGTTGTAGGGTGATTGTGATGTTTTGCCCCTTTGCTCCTCAGACATATTGAGGTGGTTTGGTAAGCTGGTCCATATGTTCCAGCTTTTGGTACTTGTCCAGATAGGACTCTCCGACTTGGTGCTCCAAGTCGGTAACCAGTGGCTCATCCACCTCCGTCTGTCGTCGGGGGTGGACCCACTGTTTGAGAAGTGATATCTTCTCTCCTGGGGTCTTGGCGAGTCACATAGCTCGCCGAGTCCAGGCGGCTCTGAAGGGCTTCAGCCATTGGGAGTCTTGAGAGTACTCCACCGATACCAGTGGCACCGGGGTCTTCCTCTCGTCGTTGCAGTCCATAGGCCACAAAGGCCCTGCTCCTATGACCATGCGACCGGTCAGTTCCCTTTCGCCTCAGTGCAGACACCCACTCGGGTTGGTCAGGACTTCACTGGATTTTGAAGAGTTCCATAAACTCTTTGAATAACTAGGACTGTCTCCACCGTTAGTGTTATCTTTAAAGGGGAGACGTACCTGAAATGGGGAGTCTCTCTCCCCTGTGCAGCCTGCTTGATCCTTGTGGGCGATTGAGCTTTTTCGGCCGGTGTCCTCTAGGGTAGAGGTGGCTGCTCCTCGGTTATCCTTTCTACTTGGTTCCACGTGTGGTGCTGGGTTATCTCCAGAGGCTTTACAACAGTCTGCCATCAGGTCTGCTGGGCTCCACCAGCCCTCGGCTTCATCCCTAGGCTCACCTGGATTCCCTGGCCTCACCATCACTGAAGTGGTCTGTCGTCGAGGAACCTTGATGCACAGGGGAGATGCCAGTTCACCATCGTCTGGATCCACTGCCGCTATATGCGACTTTCCTGGGAGTTGGACTATGTAGTCCTCGTTTTGACCTCCCATATGGTGGACATCACCCGCAGGGAACAACGATGTCACACCCCCAAGGTTCCACCCTTGGTCGCCTGTCGAACTGGTATACTCCTCTGCATTGTACATGCACCCCAAAGGGGTATTTGCAGAGGCTTGGACACAGCAGGTACCGCCAGTACTAGGACTTGACTGGTGGGGTTCATTGCTAGTTAAAGCAGCGGAAATCCCGTGTACGCTATTGATGGGCAAACTCGAGGGTCCCCCTCCTGCTTTTATGCAAGCGTTGGGCGGAGGGGACAGGTGCGAGGAGCTCCGTCGATCCTGGGCTTCGTTCCTGGTCATGCCTGGACTCTTGATCCGTTGATCGAGAACTCATTCCAGGTTCTTGATCGAACGATCGAGAGTTGCTTCTGGATCCTCGATTGACTGATCGAGATCCGTCCCACACTGGTATGGCCTTGAGCTGCTAGTCGGGTCCGACTCTTTCATGCCTGACCCTTGGGGTTCATTGCCTGACAGGCGGTGGTAATCCTCTGATACACCATTCTTGTTTTGCGATTCCTTCATAGTGCGAGATGAATGTGATGTATTGTTACAAGTATCTACAGATACAGCATAAGTATGAACATTCGTGTCATAAGGCGCACCATGATAAACCCCAGCCGACGAAGTAGAATTGCAGAGTCCTACACCGGCATCTCTTTTATCTCCTCAATCTCTGTTGAGCTAGTGAGGTCTTCTTCCTCTATTTCTGCTAGAACGGCTTGGAGATGGGTTGCAAAAGTCGATGGCTTTTTCTTCAGGAATTTTAGCCACTTCGACTTGTCAGGCGGGCACTTATTGTCCCACCCCTGGTGTCTGGTGTGTCCGCACCGGAAACATCACTTTTCTCTTTTGAGACGATCAATGTCCATGGGTTCACCTTCACCACCATAGGTGAATCCAGTGGCGTCCCTTCTGCCCTTCGAGCCACTCGAAGAGCCCCCTGCTGCTCCAGGCTTGGAGCCAGCAGTCCCACTGGGATACTTCCTGCCTTGTGCGAGATGAACTTGGTAGTTCTTGTCCATTTGTAGGACCCTGCGCCTCCACTCCCAGTAGGTGGTAGGCTGCATATTGTCTCTGCCCATAATGATCTCCTTGACCCTGGGCTGGATTGCGAGGGTGACAACCTCCTCCATTTCCACGTCATTGTCGAAGTGTTCCGCTTCCACGGCTAGCTGTTCAAATCTTTCAAAGAATTCGATGGCTGTTTTAAACTGCGTTTGTTGCAGCTTCTTCCATTGCAGCTGTTTAATTTGGACCTCTGCTACCTCTCGGAAACGTGTTTGGATGTTTTCCTGGAAGGTTTCCCAAGAGGGAAGGCGATGTCTTCCACTGTGTGGGTCCTTGTAGTATCATTGCTGATGGACCCACCAGGTCCTCACTTCTCCACCAAGTCAGTGGCCTGCAAAGACTACTCGACTCGGGCCATACCCATATGCTTTGTTAAGTGTGAAGTATTGGGCAAAGACCTCAAAGTAGTATTCGCAGTGACTGAAGAAGCGATCCAAGTCGCTGGCCTTCCCATAGAATTTGTCAGGGACCTCTATCAACATTGGCTTTACGTTTCCCCAAGGGTTGGGTTGTCCATTGGGGATGACCCACTCATTTGGCAGGTCAGGTGGTAGAGGGGGATTGGTAGGTCGCAGTAGTGATCGGAGATTTTGATCACTACATGGTGACGGTGGTTGTGCCGGAGGTCGAGGCGGTCCTGGTGGAGGTCCTCCTCCACCGCCTCCGCCTGGTCCTCCTGGACCACCGCCACCTCTGCCAGGAGCCATGGGTGCTGGTCCACCTGCCTTTCCTGTCAGCGCTGACTGGGAGGCTTCTCCAGCCATGCTACAGGCATGGAAGGTTCCTCCTGCCACTTTCAGTCCTAAGGTGCTGGAAGGTGCCCAGGTAATGTCAGGAATTGGATTCTCTGGGCCCACTATTCTCAGGTTAGGGAATGATTCCTCTCCGTAGTGCCTTCCTGGCGCTACCGGTTGATCGGGGTGTATCTTGTTCCAATCAATGGCGGCATGATACCACATTTCAGTATGAAGTATCTTGTCCTCCAGCTCAGAACCTAGTTCTGCAGCATTATATGCTTGCCCCTGGTCAGACATGGTCCAATTTACATTGTACCATAGTCGTCTGCTAGTCCATTCTAACATTTGCTGCCATGTTAGATCATATATTTGTCGATCCATAAGCTCCTGTGCTTGAGCCTTGGATGAACTCGGGTGGGCCATAGGAGGGGCTTCTACTGGGAGGGTTGTTGGATTCATCCTCCTGGAGCCATTGTTCGATGACCATCCCGGCTCTGGTCCAGGGATCTGCCCTGTTGTCATGATCGGGTGGGTAGCCGATGACCTGGTATCAGGAGAATATTGTATCTCCTGCATTCCAGTCATCGTTCCATTGCCATACACCCCAGAAGTATCGGCAGTACTCATCCCAGATCTCCAAGGCGTCTTCACATCTCCAGATCCAGGGCCATAGCCCTCGGGGAGGGAGGAAACCTCTATCGTATCTGTCGGGTAAGAACCCTCCTTCGGGGGCAAGGAAGGGTTCGAGCTTGTCGGGGGGTTTTGCTCCCTCATACTCGACTGTGGCCAGGGCTCTGAGATGGCGACAGATGGGGCAATTGCAGTAGGGGTATGGATGGGGAGGGGCCTGTTCAAGCTCCCTCGGGACGCGGTTCAGGAGGATGACAGGGTCTGGAAAGGGTTGGTCTCTGGCAAACCAGTCGAGGATCCTGTCCCCCTCTGGGGTGTCTCCTGGAAAGATGACCCACTGACCCTCATTAATCGGGGATCCTGGGTGGGTGTAGTACTCGGGGAGCTCGTCATTATTACTGTTGGAGTACTCTGTGAATATGATGTCATTGGTTCCGTCTCCAGCAGCGTTGTTAGTGGATGTTTCTGAGATGTGGGCAAAGCGAGGCTCTGCGAAATCTCTGAGGTTGGCGATGGTGATAATTGTTTGGGGTAGGATTTCAGACTCGGGACAGGGGGAAGGCCAAACAAAGTCTGACTCATGGATGGACTCGTCGTCCCACCAGGATGGGGGTCCTTCAACTCTGTAGGTTCCATCGGGGGTGTATGATGTGAGAGAGGTTGGAGCGTCATGCCACTCTGGCTTGGGAGATTCATCTCTTCGATGTCCTCCTGTGTCAGGTACTCCCTGTATTTCCCCTCGTTTCCAGGCAGGGAGGAACGGGTCTTTACCCTCTTTGAAGGTGGTTCTTTGCCTGGTTTGTCTATGGACGATTCAGTTGAATGCATCAATGTAGAACCCACTTGTTCCTCTTCGATAGAGACGCTCTCCATCGTCATCGAACCCTGGGATGGCTGCTGATAACTCTGTGGAGGAGATTGCTGACTCCCAGGAGTCATTGTCGTCGCCCCAGGTCGTGGCATCCCAGGACCCATCCGTATTGGTCCAATACTCGGTGGTAAACCTTGGGTCGTCTCCGTCGTCTGGAGGGATGCTGAGTTGTCTGAGGTCTTCTTCCCGAAGGGATTCTTTGCCTTCACCATCTCGCTGATCCATGCCCGGAAGCTCGAGCATGGGGGGTCACTCTTCTCTGTTGGGTAGGGGGTGTCGAAGTGTGTCTCACTCCCCCCCTGGCTGGGGTGTGAGGGACCAGAGCCAGACAGTGCTGGTTGTTCGTGAGGTTCCTGTTGATGAGCCATTGAGTCTGTGTACTCTCCCTCTTCTGGGGGTTGGTCGGGTGATATGGATAACTGCGACTGCAGTTAATAGTGTCAAGATACTGAAGGTATGTTACGATTTATTCATTTTTCTTCGTATGACTCAGCCTGATTACTCATATGCGATCACAATGGACACATTCTCACAGTACTATTATTAGTTTACCAACATGTATTTAAGTAGAGCCTCAGCTGGACGAAACCCCAGCTTCAGCTAAGGTTTAATCTACCCAACTCAAACTCCATCCTTCGTGACTATCTGTCTCTATTGGCTTTGACCTCGCCTTTGACTTGCTAGAGTATCATCCACCGAAGTGCGAGTGGTGATCCTAGTTCGATCTAAGACGATGATTAGTTGGTTGTTAACATTTAGCTGAAGCTCGACCTACGTCGCCCAGCATTGAACGCTGCCCGACATATATCCAATAATCCTATTCGCTGCAGGAACCCTCTGGGTCCTGCCTTTCCTGTTGCGAGACCCGTTGACCTCTGTGTTGACAAGGGTAGCAATTACCATCGTCCTGTGTCGATTCTACATACCGGCCCCCTTACTCGTGGCCTACCTTGTAGGACTCTACATTGGGATCATCCGACTTTAAAAAACCACGAACATCCCTCTCTTATCTCTCAAGCTCGTTCCAGTGTTGGCAGTCATCCTGCTAACCTTGACGGGCACCCCAGACTTTAACGATTATCCACTGATGAACGATTCCACCTACAAGACCGACCTCAGCCTGATCATCGCCATACTCATCGTACTCACCATCCTCGTCTTCCGAACGCTCATATGCCACTTGCTGAACTGCTACCAACTGTTGCAGTAGCTTTTGGATTACTTGCAGGAGCCCTTTTAGTGCTAGCACTTAGGGCGCTTTATAGGTGCTGCACCCACGCTCGAAGAGCGAGACTCCCATTCCACTACATTCCACATCTCCCAATCCCCTATCCCGTAGTTCCATACCCGCACATTCCAGTGCAACCAACGCTTCATGATGGATGACCCATCACACCCAGAGGAGAATCCTCAAGTTCCAGGGAGTCTTCCCCAACCCCAAGAGCAGCCTCTGTTGACATTACAGACGTACGAGGCATCGACCTACTTGGAGACATCCACGTCTCACCCCCAAGAATCATCGACCTCCCTCCTGTTGGAGGAGAAGAAGGAGGGGCTGTGGACCAGGGTGAGGAAAGCGATAACAATACCGAGTTCGAAGGGGACGAGCTCACAGACCTTGAAAGGGTCAGGCTCGAAGACCTCCTCAATGACCTCTACCCGTCGGAGGAAGATGCAGCCAATACCAGAGACGACGAGTCAGGACATTCAGGGACAAAGTGGGTCAATGTCCCCTCCTCCCCGAGAACCTACTTCCACGGAGGCGACTCTGAGGAGAGTGATGGAAGCCTCGGTCTTGGGGCTTCCACTGCAACTACTGCCCACCCAACTGGATCAGACCCCTATAACGGTAGAATTGTGCCAGGCAGCGGAAGAGAGTCCAGTGGGATCCCTGTGGCATGGTACCCCTCAACAAGTTGGGTCTTCACTGGGGAAGAAACTCCTGTGGCCAGGCCCTCAACCCAAGCAGCTGGACCTGAGACCACCCCTGTTCCAAGGACCATTGACCTCCCCGCCGAAACAGAGGAGCATCTCTGGGACACCATCGAAGCCTACTCCCCGGACGCTCACCCCGATTTATACGCAGCTGACCCCTCTACCATTCCCACATGAGACACAATTACTGACGACACCCACTGTACCGAGTACCCGGGCGACACGCAGGAGGGACAGGAAATCCTCAGTTGGTTTGGAGGAGATTCCTCCTCCGACCAATTCCCCGGAGTCCCCCCTTTCACTCCATCTGTCCAGGCCAGGGTGTTTGCCCTCCCCCGGCCTGTCAATCAATGACCCTGGACCGATGAGTACAACACGCTTGTCCAGTCCAACTTCAACCTTAGAAATGCCAGGCTCACCCCAGAGGGAGCGGCCCTCGTGGACCGAGGAAGAACGGCAAGCGCACGGACTCGAAATGCCAAGCGCCGAGCCATCAGGGATTTATCCATCCCCTTACCTCTTGAACCCGACGCAACAGATGACGAGGCCCAATGAAGAGTGAGAGTCGAAGAAATACGACTACGAGAGGTGTCCTGACAAGCAGGGAACGACTGCTGGCGGCGTGAGGATGCCCTCGAGCGGTTCCGAAATGAAGTCTTTGATGAAGACTGCTCCGACTTATCTGAGTGGAGGCAGGAGTATCGCAGAAGGCAGAGGCACCGAAGGGAACACCCCAGCCCTTGGAGGAAATGGGGAAGCAGACAGTGGAGCACCGAGGAGGTCACCCAGTGGCATGCCGAGCAAGCCACCTCTGAGCACGATAGCGAAGGAGGTGATGAGGGACATCAAAAGGGTACTCATGGAACCGATAACCACGGTTCCCCCCATGATGAACCTCCTCACTTGGGATAATCTGTGCGAGCTGATAGCGGAGGATATGATAACCGACGTCCAGTGGTTACTCACGGAGGCAGGGGAGGATTACCTTAACGCGCAGCTCGACGGAGATGAATACCTGGTGAAGAACATCGTAGAAGTCGAGACGTGGCATCGGGCGGCAATTGTGTGGAACATCTGCCACCCCGACTATTCAAAACCGGGGTGTGTGGCTTACCGATGACCAGCACCCATGCTGCACCCTCTCGAAACCATGAGGTTCGTTGCAGGCGGAGGAGGAGGAGCTGAGGATCCAGACAATGACTGGGCAGACCAGGGTGTGGGGCCCTCCAACCCGGATAAAGGAAAAGGGTCGACAGTGCTGCTCCAACCACCGAAGGAGCCACCCTCACAACCGCCCCGTTACCTGGGGGGATATCCGCCCCCAGGGGAAAACCCGAGTTTGCGTTCGCTGCCCCAACCACCGAATGCGCCAGTACCACCTGTACCGCCGTCGCCACCGGAGCCCATTCCTCCATGGCAGCTTGCTCCCAGGGCGGTGAATAACCCCTGGAATGATGTAAAACCCAAACTAATCACGCAACCAGAATACTTCGAAGGAGTATCATCAGACATCAACCGCTTCCTTCATCATTGCAAGATGTACTTTCAGGTTTTCCCCATGTACTACACCATGAACAGGGAAGGGCAGAACCCCTATCGCATTACATTCGCCCAAGGGCTGGGCAATAAGTCCTCCCTGAACCAGGGAAGTGGTTCGGGTCAAGGCAACCAAAATCAATCAAAGGGCAGTGGCCAGGGTTCTAGTGGTGACAAGAAGGATGCCACCGGGACAACCTATGGGGGAGCCGGGCAGCCGATGGAAATCGACAAGTTATGGTCCGACAAGCAATGCTTCAAGTGTGGGAACACCGGGTGGAACCGAGACCATAAATGCCCAACGGACAAGTCCAAGTGGCTCCCCATCAAGCTCCCACCCCGCAAGAAGATCCCCACGCAGCGGCTACGTCAACTACTCGCAGAGGCTGAGAAGGAAGAGTTAGGAAAGGACATGAAGGTCAAGGAGGTCAAGGACGATAAGTCATCAAAAGACGAGCCGGCGTCGAAATAAGCGATTCGATGACATCGTCTAAAGACTTAGTTTCCCCTGGTACGCATTCATGTAAAATTAGTCGGACTTATACTACGTATGTAGGTACCCCATATGACCAATATACCAATGCTTTCGCCACGTTACCAGTCGAAGAAACTAAGAATGAAGAATTGCAAAAACCTGATGGCGTAGGAGGGGATTTCCGCCGCTCTACGCGATCTGCATCCAGCAATGAACCCCTAGGGGCTGGCCCTCCTCTGGCACCCCTGCTTGACCAAATGGGGAAAGTTCTGGAGAACCCAGCGAGCACCTCAGGTCAAGACAAGATGGACACCAGACGTGGTGGTCATTGCCCCAGCAGGGAGAATCGGCTGACAGCCCCGACAGACGGACCTTCCACTTCGGTGATACGCCGTCTACACGTTCACACCTAGATTTTGTGATTTTATAACAATACTGTTGCAGGTCTATCCTATACTAGTCGTATATCAAGGGCTATAGTTGAGACTTCGGACTGATAGTCAAGTTAGCATGCTACTAGTCGAGTCAGGACTTAGGAATGATACCACTAGTGGGTCAGCCCTACCAGCTGACCGGACTAGCACCTCCAAAGCTAGTATGACTTAGTAAAATACGGTCACTAGTAAAGAATACAGCTGCTAGCACCCAAACAAGAAGTAAGAACCCACACAGATCTCAACTATTCAGTTGCTAGTGGACCGATCTGGGCATGAACGCCTAAGTCAGGATGACTAGTCACGTGAGCACTTCTGAAAGGACTTAGAAATGAACCAGTAAAGGCATAACCCTTAGCCCAGATCCGGCCAGTGTGATACAGATCTCATACAATCGGCACTAGTATAGCCGGGCTGCACCCCGATCACGATCGAGCAGTTGCTACAGGCACAGTTACCCAACTATTTGTATAGCCGTGTCACTAGTGGAGCACCCCTGGGCAAAGGGTGCGGAAACAACCCAATAGCGGAGTCCCTCGACCCGCTATCCGACAGAAAGAACAGGCTAGGCCGACTATTGCGTGATTATTCACCATAATTCGTGACTAGCCAAGATATCCTTACCAATATTACCCCTAAAGAATCTATTTATATTTTATTCTGTACCTGTCTCTGTAGTATATAAGTAGTAGAAGGGGCAGCCTCGCAGGCAGGCAAGCCATCCCCGCGATTGTGACCTACTAGTCCATATTCTAGTGCCCCAATTAAAGGCTTTTGTGCTTAACCTCGACGAAGTGTCTACTAGTCGCTTAGTCACCTATAGTATTGAACGAATTGAAGTGTCTTAAAGTTACTATTCCGTCTTGGAGTGACTCAGAGCGTTTCGAAGTTAGTTAAAGTATTGTCTCGGAGTTAAAGTATTTGTTCTTAGGCCAAGAGTGCCACTAGTCGAGCCTAGGGTGCCGCTAGTCAAGTGTAGACCGCTTGTGAGACCCAGTATTTGGCCCAGAGTGCCACTAGTTTCGAAGTATCAGAGTTAGACCGAGCGCAGTTGCTCAAAACAAGTCACTATTCATCCAATCGTGTCTTAAAACCCCACTAGTGCGAGTATTACATCTTGTGTAGCTCACTAGTACCAAATATACATCTTTAAACAACCTTTCCCTGATTTGTTGAAGTCTGCAGAGTGCTTCTATCGTACTCGAAACACCCGAACTCAATAATATTGGTGATTAGTGTAGAGTAGTAGAGGGTTTTGGTGTTGTGGTGTTCATATCCATTCACTAGCCTTTTGTCACTCGCCGTTACCGAGCACATCATCGGTTGTTCCTCCTGTCAGTGGCGGAAAAGCAGCTGAGGCCGGGAACCCAGGGGACCACCTACACTCAGTAGTGGCCTCACCCGCAAACGGTGCTGACCCCCTGGGGGAGCCAATATGTGTGCGACTGCCTAGGGCCACCGAGAGTACCGCCGGCGTTAGGAATGAGGATAAGTATGGACATAGTGTAGAGGTTGCAACGTCATGCACAAACGCCCTTGGCCGGGGCCGAACACAGGGCAGCGAGCCCTCCTCTACCCACTCGACAGAAGGTGACCAAATGCTGCCGAGGGGCCTTATCGACCAGCCCGGTGACCAACTGCCACCTCGAGGCAAGAAATCTCGTGTTTTACTGGAAGAGGTAGAAGACGAAGAAGCTCACTTACAATCCGATATCCCAATCACCAGACTCAAGGGGATGTCTCCTGTGACCCCCGAGCCTGAACCGAGACCCGAGGCCAAAAGGGCGGTTCTCGACATGTACTATGAGCCTTTTGGGATGCATTGGACCTGTTGGGCCCTACGCCTCACCAAAAACGAAGCCTCTGCCTTCACCACCTTAAAGCGGTGGGTACATCCACATAGGACAGGGGAAGTCACACTCGAGCTGTGGGACTCACTCAAGGAGCAGCCAGAAACCGCGGGAGAGGCTCTGGACAGGTGGGAGTGGATGGAGGATTTAAAGAAACCCCCTATGTACATTCGAGGATGGAAGGGGCGTAATGTATCAATTAATGTGCAGCTGGAGATGTTGGATACTCAGGAGATTCACACCCTGAAAGCATTGGTAGACAGCGGGGCCACCGGGAGCTCTATAGACCACGCATGGGCATGGGATCACGCCCTTAATCTCAAAAGGGCAGCTCGATCCGTCCCTGTTTACAATGCTGATGGCACAAGGAATAAGGGAGGAGACATCACAGAGTATGCCGAGGTACGGCTACACATTGGAGACCACATGGAATGGATAGAGCTGGCCGTGGTAGATCTAGGCACCATGCCCTTGTTCTTGGGGCACGATTGGTTGCAGAGGCACAATCCGCTTATCGATTGGGACACCAGGGCAGTGACTCTCGCCCGCTGCGCGTGCCGAAAAATCCCCTTCTCCTTGCCTGACACGGACCCTACCTCTAAATGGGACGAATATGAAGAGGGAGATACCATTTTGGTAATAGACTTCGAAGAAGCCTTCCACGTACGGGCCATGGGAACCAAGGCCAACGAACTAGCCACAAGGGCCAATGCCAAGAAGGCAGTCAAATCCTTCGAGGAAATTGTGCCAGTGGATTACCGAGAGTTTCAAGATGTCTTTGCTAAAGAAAACTTTGATGAACTCCCTCCTCGGAAGCCGTGGGATCACGCCATTGAGCTAATTCCAAACACCAATGCCAACCTGGATTGCAAAGTCTACCCCCTAAATCCCACTGAGCAAGAGGAGCTGGACAAATTCCTCGACGAGAACTTATCCACCGGTCGCATTCAACCCTCAAAGTCCCCGATGGCGTCTCCTTTCTTCTTTGTCAAAAAGAAAGACAGGAAGCTCCGACCGGTCCAGGACTACCGGAAACTCAATGAAATGACAATCAAGAACCGGTATCCATTGCCGTTGATTGGAGAGCTGATGGACCGACTAAAGAAGGCCAAGTACTTCACCAAGTTGGATGTGCGGTGGGGATATAACAATGTCCGGATAAAGCAAGGGGATGAGTGGAAGGCCGCGTTTCGTACCAACCGTGGCCTCTATGAACCCCTTGTAATGTTCTTCGGACTCACCAATTCCCTGGCCACCTTCCAATGGATGATGAATGACATCTTTAAAGACCTCATAGCCGCCAGGGAGGTATCGGTATACCTAGACGACATACTCGTTGCATCTCAAACCAAGGAGGACCATAAACGCATCATTCGCAAGGTGCTAAAGATACTTTGGGACAATAACTTATTCCTGAAAGCTGAAAAATGCGAATTCGAGGTGGAAGAGACCGAATATCTAGGGGTGATCATTAGCGAAGGAAGAATTCATATGGATCCCATAAAAATCGCAGGCCTACTGGATTGGCCGGTTCCTCGCAAGAAACAGGAACTACAATCCTTCCTGGGCTTCTGCAACTTTTATCGTTGATTCATATGTGACTATAGCAAACATGTTAAGCTGCTAACGATACTCACAGGCAAGACCGAGTGGAATTGGGGGAGAGCCCAGCAGGAGGCATTCGATAAACTATAAGAGTTATTCCGGGAGGACGTGGTATTAGCCATACTGCTCTATGAAGGGAAATTTCGGGTTGAGGCAGACTCAAGTGAGGGGGCCGTAGGAGCCATCTTGTCGCAATTACAAGATGACAAATGGCGTCCAGTCGCCTTTCTCTCAAAGGCGCTGGCCACGACGGAACGAAATTATGAGATCTATGATAAGGAGCTCCTCGCCGTCATGATCGCCTTGGAGGAGTGGCGCCAGTATCTTATGGGTGCCCAGGAAGATTTCGAGATCTGGATGGACCACTCTAACCTCCAGTACTTCCGAAAACCCCAAAAGCTTAACCGACAACAAGCTCGATGGGTGACAGAGTTAGCAGAGTACCAATTTACCCTGCACCATAAACCGGGAGCCCAGAACCGCAAAGCCGATCTGTTGTCACGATGAGCGGATCATGACCAGGGGTGAGACGATAATAAGGATGTGGTTGTCCTAAAAGCTGAACACTTCAGGGCCTTGACGATGCCGACACAGGAAGAATTGCACGAGGAAATCAAGCTAGCCACCCATGACCCCCGTAAATGGGACCGGGGAATCTCCGACTCCCTCAACCATGAGAAGGGGGTATCCCGAGATCAAGACTTACTTTGGTACGATGGGCGTATCTATATCCCCATGGATAGGAGATTATGAGGGAAGATTATAGCTCTTCGACATGATCATGTAATGGCGGGACACCCCGGGGTGGAAAAGACCAAAGAACTTCTCCTCCGGGACTACTGGTGGCCCTGCATGCACCAGGAAGTGGAAGCATACGTGAAGGGATGTGAAGTCTGTCAACGAATCAAGGCAGACTGACGGCCCAAGAAGGTGCCTCTTCACCCAAATGAGGTACCTAGCCACCCGTGGACCCACATATCGGTCGACATGATCACCAAACTCCCTAATTCAAAGGGGTTCGACTCCATCCTGGTGATTGTTGACAGATTTTCCAAGACAATTATCCCGATCGCATGTACCGAGGAGCTTACTTCCTTGGGCTTCGCCAAAATCCTAAGGGACCACATTTACGTGCCCTATGGAGTAATGCCCGAGAAAGTCATCTCAGACTGAGGGGCCATTTTCGTATCCAGGTTCATGAAAGAGTTCTACCAGCTAGTACAAGTCGAAGGGAACCCTTCCACGGCCTATCACCCACAGACAGATGGGCAGACAGAGTGGGTCAACCAGGAGATAGAAAAGTATCTCAAAATGTTTGTTAACTATCGACAAGATGACTGGAGCGACTGGCTGCTGTTGGCCGCCTTCACCCACAATAACCGAAAGCACTCAGCGACCGGTTTCTCTCCCTACAAAGTAGTTTTCGGAAGAGATGGACAAGTCATCAAGATGACCCAACACCCGGACGTAGTTCCCACTGCGTCAAAACTAGTCCAAGGGACAAAAGAGGTTCAGGGGAAGGCCAGGGGGTCCCTGGAAAGGGCGGCAGACTTGATGAAGAAAGCCTACGACAAGCATAAGGACACCGCTGTGGAATACCAGGTGGGCGATAAGGTGTGGCTGGATTCCACCAACCTAAACCTTCCGCACCCAACCAAGAAGCTAGGAGATTGGCGCATAGGACCTTTCTCCATTCTCGCCAAGAAGGGGTTATCCGCCTACGAACTTAAACTTCCAGTAGGCTGGAAAATCCATAATCGATTCAACGAATCTCTCCTAACTCTGTACCATGCACCCGAGTTCCCTAATCAACCCAGACCTGAGAGGCCTCCTCCAGAACTTATTGACGACGAGGAAGAATATGAGATAGAAAAAATTGTTGAACAGCGGGATAAAGCGGTGGGTCGGGGATGAAATCGCCACATAGTCACCAAATACCTGGTCAAGTGGAGGGGATATCCAATGGAGGAGAACTTGTGGGTGAAACGTTCAAACATGGCCAATGCAGAGCAGCTCGTAGATGAGTACGAAGCCCGCCTACAGAGGATCAGATGGGAAGTCGATAAACATGGAAAAACCGTCAGGATCAACGACAAAATACCAACAAACCTCAGTATTAAATACCATGAACCGGACACTCCCTGTGTCACGGACATCGAAATGGTCCCATCCTCCCAATGCTCAGCGATAGCCCATTCGGAGGAAATTGATAGGATAGTCAAAGACATACCTATCAATTGGCACCCGGCCTTCAATCCAGAATTAGAAAACGACTTCATTGAAGGAAAATGGCCAAAGGTGTCAACTGACGAAGCAGACGGAGTGCCATGCATCGAGGAAGAGAGCGATACAGAAGAAGAAGTAAATCTGCAAAACCTCCAACATATTCACGAAAACTGGAACATGGATGAGACAGAGGAGGAAGACAATGAACCATCCTTTTACTCCGAATCAAACCACTCATCCTCCGATGACGACTGGGAGTCTGATGACTCATTCGGGACAAACGAGTCTTAGGGAGGGGGTAATGTTACGATTTATTCATTTTTCTTCGTATGACTCAGCCTGATTACTCATACGCGATCACAACGGACACATTCTCACAGTACTATTATTAGTTTACCAACGTGTATTTAAGTAGAGCCTCAGCTGGATGAAACCCCAGCTTTGGCTAAGGTTTAATCTACCCAACTCAAACTCCATCCTTCGTGACTATCTGTCTCTATTGGCTTTGACCTCGCCTTTGACTTGCTAGAGTATCATCCACCGAAGTGTGAGTGGTGATCCTAGTTCGATCTAAGACGACGATTAGTTGGTTGTTAACAAGGTACTTCCAAAGATAATGGCGGTGCAGTCTGAGGGGGTGAGTGGCATAAAGGTCGTTGTACCACAACGAATGTTTATGGTCTCGAGGTACAGTGGGTGCCATTTTTTAAATAACGGGCTGAAGGTTTCCTTTTTCTTTTGGAAGTATAACAGTGACTGCCTTGAAGCGGTACAGTCACCGTTGACAATGGTAAGGGTAGTAAGGGCAAGCTTTGGCTAATTGTTAAGCACTAACTCTAATCTGAACCAAGGCTGATCTCTATCCTGTCACTTGCATTCGGTGATTCAGCGTTAGAGAGGCGTTGGTTGATTGTGAGAAGTTAGGCATCACTTATAGTGAGAGCAGGGAGCTTGTAAGAGTTAGGAGTATATAACCTTAGCCGAAGCTGGGGTCTGAGGCCACAGCATAGGCTAGCTTAAATACATGTTAGACTTGTACTAAGAATAGTATCTACAAGGGCACGTGCAACAAGAAGTGCATCTTTCAACAAATGAGGAGGGAGGACACTAAAAGAAGTATGTTCCTGACGAATGAGAGTAAAGAGCACATATCACCTGCATCTGCGTGGGACTCCGTCTGAATAGGCTGCATCCTGTAGGCCGCCCTTGACTGGTGGTCAACTCTCGTCCAACTACTAAGAAGCATGATGCCATCAAGAGAAGCGTGATGGCACATGCAGGTCGCTGGTCATCTGGGGGTGGCAGCGTGAACTGGGGTGACGGCGACTGGGTAACCGGGTAAAGAGTGTGCCAGCAGAATATCATGGGTCCGAGAGATAAGATAGGCAGGTCCAGGGTTCTGATGGATAAGGATAAGATAAGATAAGGAAAATAGGGGTAAAACTGTAATATAAACACTGTCCATGTGTTCTATTATATGTTATCTTGAGTTTCTCCCACCTTCAGTTGGTAAACTGTTACCCCATCTCCTTCTCTTTCAGTGGTGACTATCTTTGATGGCATCATTCAATGGCTCCTGAATTGATATTCTTGTCAAGTGACCATCATCAGGCTATGTTGCACAGCACTGAGTCCTGTGCAAGATCTCAAAGTGAGTTGCCATGGTCTTATTCTCTATGCAGACTTCTTCATCTTTAACTTACCCTTCATGATGACTTTGAAGACTCAGTGTGGTCTATTTTTCCCTGGAGCAAGGATGCAGCTGTTTTTTATCTGGACACTGGTTGCTCTTAGTTTTGCAGACACAGGGGCAGCACAGGACCTCAAACCTTCTACTTCCTGGAGAGTGAGTATTGTTATGCCATCAGATGAAAGCAACTGTTAACATTCTAAATTTCTAATCAGAAGCCTAACATAACAACATCCAAGGATGAATGTATTAGCATTGCAAGTGCTGCTCTGGAGAAAGCAATTAGCAACCTTACACCTGATGGAATGTTTGGTGGCACGTTTCTCTCTTTTACTGTTTTGTTTAACATTTTCAGAACTTTTGTGTCACACTCAGATTCTACATATGGAACCCCTGGGAGGCTTTATGCACAAATGGTTGAATTTGATAGGCTGACAAACCAGACAAAGTACAAAGACATGCTAAAGCACTATTTTGTATTGGCAGAATTGGAAAAACCTGGATTTATGGATGTATTGTCAGTATTCTCTCATCACATTCAAGTTTTCTGAGTCTTTACTCATTGAACTTGATTCAGTGTTAGTCCTGTTTATTTACAAGCATTCTCAGAAATTGATGATACCTCTTGTAACTCAAATAGATAGACTATGGACTGTAAGTATGGTGAGTATCAATAGTTTCCATATTACTTATATTTCTCAGGAGTTATGGATATGCTGCTGCCCATGCATATACCACATATCAAGACAATGACTTTCTTGACTGGGCTGTGACTTCTTGGACTTCTGGAAGACTATACACCATCTCTGAGAGCCAAGCAGCACTGGGGATCATGGACAAGAAGCAGTTCAACATGTCATCATCCTGCCAAGATAGTGAGCATCATCAACAAGCTGCATTTGATCCATCTCCTAATAGAAGTCCACAGCTACTATGGCTGGTGGTACATTTTGGGTGTGTTATAATCTACACTCATATTTTAATACTTATTTCATCAAGTCCAATGATACCAATGAACCAACACTCAATTCTCTAAACTCAGGGTTAGTTTTGTTATTTATTATCCTTATATCAAATCTTGATCATCTGTGCTAACTCTGTATGACAAGCTCCTTTTTTATGTGAGCTCAGTACCCTTCTGCATGGTGAAAGGCTGACTATTTCAAAGTGTTTCTGCTCTATTAGCAGAAGCAACCTCTAATGAGACATATCTCAATGCTTCCATGGAGTCAGCAAATTTCTTACAGTCAGATCTTCTCAATCTTGATAATAATATCATGCTTTTTTCTATCTCTTCAAAGTTGAGTGACTCCTGCTTAGTAGAATCTGCAATGTATTTGTATGATTCAGCAGTCTTTGTTGAAGGATTAGCTATCCTAGCTTCTATCACTAGTAGCGCATCAACTGAAGCCTTGTATGTATTCTATTCCAAATGCTGGCTATTCAAATACCAATTTATACTTTCTTCTAGACTATGCAGCACTGCCATTGCTATTGTTTCTGACAGTGAAATATGGCAGGGAATAGATGGGGTCATTGATAGTATATTTTACCTGTAAAATCATTTCACATGCTCATCATTGTTGTTTGGAAATGAAGCTATGGACCTTGGAGGACACTATGTTCTACATGCCCTGGCAGCTGTATATGAGCATAACACAACATCCTCTGATCTTTGTGAATATATCGAGGGATACATTGTTCAGGTGAGCTTTCAATAAGTCATCCCAGCTGCTTTAATAGCTTATTGTTCCTGGGTACTGGATGCAGTACAATGCTGTCATTGAGCAGGCCACCTCAGGTGGGAGCAACATTTATGGGGTGCCCTGGACAGGACTAGGGCTTTGCACCATCCTGTATACGGTATACAGCCGTATAGCCACGGTACAGTGACAGGCGATGGCTGGTCCATATACTGTACTGTCAAGGCTCTTAGAACTAGGTTGACGGTATGGTACAGGTATATAGACGGCTGCGCTGGTTGTCAATATGGCCAATGAATAATACATACCTGATATTTTGGGCTTTGGAGCAGCTTCAGGTCCTTCCATGGGCACATTGAAGAGGCTCTGTGCATGCCAAGCTCGAAATGCGATAGTGTAGACACACTAAACACACCCACTCACACACACACACACACACACAGAATCTCAGTAGTTCGGGGGAGATGTGCGATGCAAGCACACAATAACAGTAGAATTAAAAGATGTCTTGTGCTCTTCAAGATATAATAGCATGCTAGCTCAAAAGAATTCTCTAAGTCCAAATGCTTTTAGGACAGGAGGTGAGCGATATGTATCGCTCGGCCTCAAGGCAAAAGTAATATTTCACAAGCCCACAAATGTCCCACAAGAACGTACAACCCTCAATTGACGTTGTGTGCAACACACAGGTGGCCACAACCCATCAAACAAACTACACATGACTTAAAGCTTCGTGCTCTAAGCAGAAAACACTTTGGAAACCTTTTGTAGATCCACAGGGTTCAAACCTATGCGATCCAGAGACACAGAAACACAGAAACACATCCACAAGCCACAGGGTTTGAACCTATGCTACTTTGGAATAAACCAAAAACCCTCAAAGAGTATTGACAAGCCAAAGGGTTCGAACCTCTGCCACTTGCAACAACTCAGAATTCACAAACACATTCCGCAAACACAAATGCACATTCAAGTTATCACAATACAATATTTCTCCGAGTTGAGCGCAATCAATTACTGTCCAGAATCAAGCTAGGTGTTGCGCGTGAGCAAGGCATGCCTCGCAACCTCTCAAGCATCTCAAAATAATTCTAGATCCAATAATATTCTTTCGCTTGAAGCTACAAACACAATTCCTTTGGTTGCACACTAGGCTCTCTGCTACATGTCACAACTGCAGGGGTTTGAAAGCTTGCTACCTACTTCTAATTACCATGCTTTTATCTACAGCTAATTATATAAATAGAAATATCGAAAATAGATACGCTCCACCCCAGAGCCATTTCCTCTCTGTGATGCGTCAACTGCATGGTCACTAATTAATATCCTGAGTCAGTCATCCGAGTTAGGGCTCGATAACACGCTGCTCTTTCTTCTTTGCAAGGTCTAGAGTTGCCACACCATGCGGAATATTTCTCCTAATTGGCTCCTTGTTTTTAATTCCTCTGTCGTGCACATCGCTAGTGAGTTGGTATTTTTATTTGGTTGCTGCACAACCTTTTCTTAGTTTAATATTTCATTCTGGGTACAGGGTTTCTCTTGTGTCAGCTGAAGCCCTCTCAGGAGGCTCGGACTGGGTGGTCCTCGGTTCTGAATGACATCTCTCGGTGATTGCCGGATCGGCAGGGTTCACGCATCATAGATCAATGTTGCACGAAGCTCCGTAATTATATTATCTTTTCAGTGTATTTTATTTGAGCGAGACGCTGCTGAGGGATGCATAGGGTGTGAGTCAGGGCACTGAGACTCCACACTTAAATGACACCAGTGTGCTGCTCTAAGTCTAAGCCATGCACTCCACTCAGATTATTTTGTTATATGCTGCTCCTGCCTCAACAATTACAAGCACCCCAATCTCAAAACCTGTGAAGAAGGTTAGGATCAGGGAGGAAGTCAAGTCTGAAGAGATGTCTGACGCTACTTTGGGTGCCCGGAAGGGAAATTCCAAGTCGTCAAGCCCTTTGGGTTTGCAGGCTAGTAATCTTGGTAGATTGCGAGGTCGGTCTCCGATGTCAGGTTCCAACAATGTGATAGGTAATCCTCACATCGACATGCAGCATATGATTGGGGTTGCACAGAATGCCATGCGGGGCAACAAGCATCGGGATACACCCAATGTTCGGAGTGGACCAGCTTTTGCCACAGATCAGGTTGCTCCTAATAGTTATCTGGGGCGAGCATTGAAAAAGTCGAATGATGGAGAAGAGACTAGTGTACCTGCTAATGATCCTGATGATCCTGACTCCTCTTCTTCATCATCATCATCATCTTCTCCCTCAGATGACGAGTCTGGCTCTGAAAATGGACGTCATAAGAAGAGGCACCACAAACGGAAGAAATCTTCATGTCAATCACGTTCTCACTCACGAGACAGTACTACATGGGAGAAACCCATCCCTCCTTCCCTGTACAATGGTAGCGATGATCCGAAATTGGTTGCACGTTTCATCCAAGAATGTGAACAGTACCTGAAAATGGCGAGGATTAAGGATGAGGACAAAGTCTTTGGGATTTCGTGTTACCTTGAGGGAAAGGCACGAGACTTCTATGACCAAAGTGTTAGTATGAACTACAATGAATGGGATCTGAATACCTTTTTCTGGGAAATGTTCAACTACTGTTTCCCTCGTGATTTCTGAGCTAAGGTTCGTCGCAAGATCAGACAGTGTTTCCAAGGGAGTCGTGATGTACGTGCCTATGCCCATGAGCTGAAGTGTCACTATCACATGCTCGGAGATGAATCAGAGCATACGCAAGTACTTCGTTTGTGGTATGGATTGTGACATGACCTTAGAAGAGAGTTGAGTCATCGTCTTTATAACGAGGAAGTCAATACTTGGGCAGAAATCGTTGATATGGCCGAGATTTTGGATATATCTCGTGACATGGAGGAGGGTAAAGCCCGTGGTGACTACGAGCATAATCGTCGTGCAAACAACCGTCGCATCAATGAGACAATGGAACAGAATAAGTGGAATGACATACCTCGTTCCAAGCAGGATCACACCCCCAAACCGGCACGTCAAAGCTTCAATGATGAACTACGTGAGCTGTCTGGAGTCCCTCGTAAAGGCCCTATTCAGAACTGGGAAAGACCTGTTCAAAGTAAGAAGGGACCTTGGCATGAGCATAAACTCGACAAGAAGCAGCGTGATGAGTACCTCGCTGAGGGAAAATGTTTCCGCTGTGGAAAGGGTGGACATATGTCCTGACAGTGCCCTGATGGTAGCACAGTCGCTTCAGGATCACGGTCAGGTCCCCCTGGTCATCATAAACCACCAACAATGTCTTTGGCGAATATCCAGTTCAAGCTGAAGGAGGCGGATCAGCTGTCCAGGGTTGCAGATAGCTCTACAAGCTTCGAACTTAACAATATCAGTTTGGAGCTGGATGATGAGGATGTGGACAGCATACCTAGTCATTCGTGGACTCCTACGGATGCTGAGTTGTGGCTTGACCAGCACATGGGCGACATGCTAGATGAGTGGTGGACTTGGCGTATGAATGCCGAGACCAACTGGCCAGATGCACTTGCATTAGGTGGTCACGGAGGCATGGAGGGCAGGAATCCACGGTTCAGCATGTATTGTACAAAAGGCGTAAATTTTGTCTTGTTCGACTCCCTACGAGATGAGCAGGATGAAGTACTGGTACCTGGGAATGTGGTTCAGTACGGTGATATGGTTTCTTGGTGCAGGTCATACCTCATTCAGACGTACTGTATCCCATCTGTTGAACTACCTCCTCCCTTGGGGAAGGATCTAATGGCCATGTTCATTGAGGAATACCTGGACAATGGGTTTAACAACGAGTTCGATGGTCTAGCAAAAAGATTTACCGTTTCATACAAATCCCCGAACGTTTTCCGCGTAAAGGATCGTGTTCTTTGGCACGAGTTTCGTCTGCCTCGTGTGATGGCCTTACACCCGAAGTTCCGGCTGTACAACTGGTGGTTGGCACGAGTTCAACGCTGGGAGAAGACACAACTACGTACCTGCTGTTGGTCTGGTTGGAAAGTTGGTCTCGCTGGCCTGGAGGGCGAGAACGTAGGAGATTCCATAACACGTAAAACCCGCAGGAGACTAGCCGGCTTATACCTTGGACATGTAGGCTATAAGCGAGATAAGCTTACCGCTATCCAACCATCCAGTGAGCAAGGTAAGCTACCGTTTATGTTTCTTCAGTGAAGTCTTATTCATTTCGACGTTTCTAGAATTAAACCCTTCCTGGAGGCCAAATTGTCTCGATATTGCACCAGGACGATGTATCGACATCCCCTGCGAGCGAAGGTGGGTGCGTACTATATTGAATTGTTAGCTTTACTAAATTTTAGTTTGAGGTAACAGATCTTCATCCGCAGACCAAGGCAACAATGGTGGGCTTGTTTTGTTTTCTGCTCATTTCCATCCCCGATAGCTAGCTTGAAGACTTTTGGGCGTTTTCAGATATACCCCTGGCCTTTGAGTATATGGATCGATGTCTGGCGAGCAAGGTAAGCCAGCGTTAAGGTCTCTTCATTGAGTTTGTTGTTCATTCTTTCTCGGTTTGATGTTCAAGAATCAAACCGTTGCGGAGCAAATGGAACACGTTTACACGGTGTATGGGTGTATGGCATTCATTTAGAGTTTTGTCCGGGGCCACAAATGCTCACTTTTTGGCAGATCTGAACTCCACAACACCAAGGTGGAAACCTTGCAGAGCCAAACCTCAGTTGGGTCTTAAGTCTTCCGCCCTGATTCGGTGTTATTTTCAAAGTTTATTGCTCATTTCTTTCATGTTTTAGGTCCGAAGATCAAGGCAAAAACCGTGCCTTCAATCCTCACGGAACCAAACCCCTGCTGGGTCGCTAGTCTGCCATTGTGATCATGAATTCCCGCAATTTAGAACGACCTGGAATCTCGTTTTTAAGACTCGGTTCTGTGAACCTTCCGAAGCCAAAGCCTGGTGAAGAGGGTAAGACTTTGTTCCTGTGGCATTCAGTAAGTCATCACTTATGATCATTTTCGCTGATTTGTTGCTGATTTTTCGGGTCTCTTAGCTACGAAAATCAAAAGCTAGAGATGCGTACCGCTGAACGTCAGTAAGCTTTTGTTCAAGTTTGTATTTAGCTCACGATCTCTCCCCTTTAGGGACTCATTGTCGGCATCAAAAATTTGGACCCAGAAACGTTGCGAAGGCCAATCTACGTGATGTACGGTAAGTCTGGATTCTTCAATTTGGCGTCTTTTCCTAATAACGGCTCGTAGTCGAGGTGGGTCAAACACAGTCAGAGGTGCGTATCTGGCTGTTCACGTGGTTTTTTATTTTTGTGTCGTGCTGTGAGTTCGTATGTGGATAGTGGTCATAAGGAATGATGACGGGATCCTCATAGTCTGACAAGCCACCTTGGGCAGGTCCACAGACGGGCTATTTTTTTTCAAAGCTGAAAGAGGTGAAGGGAGGGTGATGTTCTGCTAGGAGGGAGTGATGATGTACATAAAGGAGCTTGACTTGCAGGTCGTTCGCCAAAATGCAGAGATGCGAAAATAAACAGCTGTATTTGGACATGGGATCCATTCCTAAGTGCACGGTTACGAGGTCCTAACATCCGCAACAGCAGCCATCAATGCATCATTTGCCCGCCCACGTGGTTTTTAGAAGAAAGCATAGCACAGCAGATTATAGACACAAGCAAAGACATGCATGTATTCAATGGCAAGGTATAACAGGTATTAGTATATAATAACACTGATTCCGTGCACATCGCCCCACCCACTCATCCACACCACATCCGCATATTGCGTCACGGATGGAGGTCGATATCTATGGAGTGGATTTCATGGCGTAATTCTCTGTGACTTACATAAGTTAGCCGTCATTCATCAAATCAACGGGCGCTTACCCATCCAATGCTGTGGTGATACTCATTTCAGACTCTGGATCTGCTCACACTAGTGAATACTGCACCTTCTTTGATACGGTCAGTATCCACTTGTGTTGGCTCCTTGGGGCAAATTTGATCTCAGATACAGGCGATCCAGTGAAGCCCATCTCGTTCGCATCGGAGGAGTAGCCGAGTCAGGAGGCGTAACACATACGCTGGTCGAGATCGGGGTCATTGAGGGAATACAGTTAACCATTGGAGAGGATGTCGAGTCTGAATGCGTTTGTCCATACGTCATGTAATCGTGGGAGTACGTGGAACTGTTTACATGCCTGTAATCTCAGTAACCAGCACTGTACAGAGGGGAGAGTCTCACCTGGTGGAAGAGACGAATGCCATGACAGGAAAAGACAGCCTCATCAAGAAAGTCGTACTCTTGGACGCTCGAGTCCAGCAGGTTTATGGGCCAATACAGCGGATGCCCGTAGACGTTGACGCTATCGATGAATGGCCCTGCACAATTGCTGTGAGACAAAGCAACGAGAAATTTATGACGTAGAAGAATCCCAGAAGCATAGAGGGCGAGAAGGAGAGAGAAAGCACGGCAAGCTCACGACAGCAAGCGCAGCGATGGTTGTGAAAGGCAAAAGAATCTGGGAATTCGATCCGGTGTATTTGTACTTGCTTGATGTTGTCAGCTGATTCGCCCCATCCCGGCTTGCTTCTGCAACTAACTAGTATGTCGTCTGTTCCATTCCGCTTGTGTTCTTACTTATATTTCCTCCAGATAGACAAAATATACTGCTTGTTTTATTTCTTTTCAATTGATATACCCATTTTGAGAACAACAACCAGACCAACTACCTCAGGCTGATCCAAGCTTGATCGCGACAAATGCTCACCAAACTGGCCACAATATGCCCATAACTGGCACGAATATTGCACTGATACAATGTATTGTGATTTTCTCTTATTTCACGTGCACTATCCAGAGCTTTTCCACCAGGAGCAAACGATTGCAGAGTTTGAATGTGAGGTACTTTTGTCAGGGTGCGAGGACTATCTATTCTTTCCAGCCTCCAGCTAGCATGACTTTGCAGTATAATTGCCCATCTTTGGGACAGATACAACGATTCGGGCCCAATAGGTGTTGTCAAAACAGCTTAGATTCCCACGGTGTTCCTCCTACGACGATCTAGCACACCAATTCCCCAATAAAAAGCGGCAAAAGGTCAGCACCACGATTCCTGCATTGTAGAGATCGAGATTTCCCATGAAATTTCCTTTGCCGACTCTTCTGAGAAATAGAACCTCGGTGTCGTAAGTCCATTGTCCACTTTGTAGATGGATTACAAGCCTGTGGCCACAATCATATCTAATTTCTCGCAGCTCTCTAAACGACAAAGCCCTCTTGATGGATTACTACTGACTCTGAAGCCGAAGGGTAAGATCTTCGAGCCTGCACCTAAAGTCGGTATCCTTTTATCCTGTCTTATTCTATATTCTAGAGCCGTTGTTACTCACTAGCTCGCACACCTCTGGATACACAGGACATCGACACAGCTCCCACCTCATTCTTGAAGACTCGTACACCTGAAATTATGCAATTAATATTATGTGACCAGATACGCCTTTTCCAATCTACCCAGTAAAACCTACGCATCCTGTCAAATTGCCGCTGTGAGTATCTAAAATGCTCAGTTCCATTGGTCTCCTAATTTTGTACCCTGCCTGCTTTTCCATGCATCGGATTAGCTGCGAGCACCATGAAGTGAAGTACCAAGGATTTCGATAACAGACAGACTTGACGTGTCTTCGAAAGACTTGGTAACGTCGTGGAAGGTTGTTACCTACTCTACGATTTATCCTCCATTCTAGCTTGGCCACGAGAGAGGTATGCACCGGCTGTACTCGTTATAAGTGTACCAAGTTTCAAATTTCTGCCCTGCCAGAATCTGCGGCCTGTGCATCCGGCGGTTTTGCGAAGTAAATGGAGTATCTCTGTCACATCATGTGCTCTTTTGTTAAACGATGACTTTAGCTACCAGGAGACGTGGTATCAAAGAGCTTGGTTATTGAAGGTCGGACCTCATGACCTCGATGATAAAACTGCTTAGTCGATGCCCAAGACCAAATGCAGGGGCCTGTTTCTAACACTTTATGCCATCATGCAGTCACCGTGAGGCATATACCAATCAGATCTCAGAATTCCATTTTCAAGGCCTTGCACGGCTTCAGGTGGACTGTGAGGACGTTTTTTTTGTATATTGTCACAATTATAGTGACAGCCTTTCGATTAACCGCCTTTACTTATAAATGCACTCTTGGTTCCGACACGAGAAATTATTTGGGCCTTCTTGGGAGAGACTGCGCCTTTTATCCGGGAGTATCTGAATAGAGTACACGGAGGCATATCATACGCACTCAAATCCCCTTTCGTTTCAACTCGTCTCACCAATCATTCTGTAGACTTTGTGCATAGACTTGGTTTGTATGCTCGCAGTGCCTGGGTGTCAAGTCTGTGGTCCCGGGCCGTTCCTTCTTGGGGCCTTGTACTGACATTAATGCCAGCACGCCTGGTCTACTACTCACTTATTTCTCGGCAGTAGGTTTCATCACAAACATTCAGAGAAGGAATATGCATATAGTTCTTCCATATATCAACTCATATGTCGCTTTGGGATCTGTACAATGTCCTGTTCCTCAGAAACCAGCTGTATACTAACTAGAAAACTATGTCTTCCTCTCATGTCATCGTCACCCACTTATGTACAACAACAGCATACTCTCCAATTCATGAGTATAACCTCAATTCCAAAAATTTCAAGGGTCCTCTCACTTACACTCATGCAAAGTTAAAGAATCACTGAAGAGTTCGGAATGGCAACAGCTTCTCTCCCTCTCGGCAATCCTAACATCGGCGTGTTATACTCGGGGTGACACATGCTGGACGGGCTCTGAAGGATTTCAAGATGCTGTAGAACCGACAGATAATGTGTTAGCAAGAATAGACATGCTGGAAAATTATCCAGAGCCATGTCTAGGTTTGTTTTTCTCTTTTCATGGATCCAGAAGGCACTAAGGTACTGCGTGGCCCATGTATGACCGCCCGCCCCCACATGCTTTATGCTCTTAACACTTGATAAGTTCACCGAGAAGGTATGCTACTTGCCACTCCTAGCTTTCAGCTTGTGCTAAATTATTCTGTAGTCAATAATGTGTATACATTCATATTTTTCCTGATCAATTGATGAAATAATACAATGCTTATGCCTTGTTAAAACCATCATCATGAAGATTCTGGGGAAAATATACATGGGCTTCCCCATGAGAGAAACTCCAAAATAATGAAGGGTATAGTATTGGGTCACTGTATATGGACAACACTTTCTACGTAGTCCATCCTTCGTGATACTCTGGTGGTAGCTCATCCTCGGAGACATTCCATCGACCCGGCTGCAGTCGTTCATTGAGCAACCTCACCAGTTCCTCTGTCGGCATATTCTCCCTACTCTCTGTGTGCAGTGGATTTGGCGGATGAGGTGGAGTTGTCGACTCGATCCGTACATCCATCCTTCTCTACGTCGGCTCTCTCTCTACCGGCCCTGAAGATGAAGAGGACTCTGCTCCGCTCGCACTCACGGTATGTCTAGCATGTTTCTTCTGGTTCATACGAGACTCTCGTGATATCTCAGAAGAAACTGGAATGGATGTGGCCATGAATAGTGTGAGCATTTGTGGGGAAAAGTTGTCCACAACAGAATGGTTCTTGTTGTTACTTCGATGACACTGTCTATGCAACAGTAAAATACCCACAGTTACAGCTGCAAGAACTGCTAGTCCACCGACAATTCCACCGGCTATTGCTCCAGCCAAACTCTTCCTTGTCGGCAGCAGCGAGGATGTGCTCGTACTTGGGCTAGGGGTAGCACTCGAAGTGGGAACATCACTCGATATCGACGATGCCTGGTCGTCTGCAAGCTGTATTGCACTGAGCAACAAGCTTATTGCTACAGTTTGGTTATCACTGGAGAACAATGTGCTTGGTGGTCCAGTCCAAGGTATTCCATAAATGTTACTACCGCCTGAAGTCGCCTGATTAATTGCAGCATTATACTGTGACAAAGTAAAATAAGCTATGTAAACTGAAGGAGTAGATTTTATGAGGACTCACCTGTACCCCGATGTATTCCTTAATATATTCTCGAAGATAGGAGCACGATCCTCCGTGATCTACACAAATTAGCGATGCATCATCAGAACAACAAAGACTCACCCATCCAATGCCACAGCCATACTCGCCTCGGACTCTGTATCTGTGTTCAGCTTTACCCCAGTGAACAGCGCACCTCTTGGTGACCACTCTGAGCACCTGAACCCACGCGCGATATCCCGGATCGTCAGTACTGACCAGATTCCTTTCGATACGGTTAGCAGCCACTGGTGTTGTCATCCCGGTATGAATTTGATTTCGGATATAGGCGAGCCAGTGACACTCGTCTCGCTCGATGGCATCAGAGGCGAGTCTGCGAGCCATTGAGATGCGAGTCGGTACGCATGGCACGTGCGCCGCTGAAGATCGGTGTCATCGATTGGAACGGGGTAATCATTGGAGAGGATATTGATTTTGAATGCGTTTGTCCAGACGATGTGTAGTCTTTTGAGTGCATTGAATCATTTACACACCTGTGTGGTCTCAGTAAGTTGACCAGTACCGGGTAGTCTCACCTGGCGGAAAACCAAGATATCTGGGACGGAGAGAAAAGCAAGAGTGTAGATCAGCACATCGTCAGGCAAGTTGAAGAGGATGCTGTTCATGGACGTTCGCGTCCAAGGCAAGTCCAAGGTAGCTGTGGGATCATGGGCCGAGTAATCCGGTGACTAAGCCATTCCCACAGTATCCCCGCAGTCCGGATACACCTGCCGAGAATTTTCGACGCTGCTCCCCTGCTTCACCACTTTCAAGAAGGAACAGTGACATCATGGGCATCCTCTTTACTATTTAGACCAACACTCCGCCATCATGTTAGTAACCCTTTCTCGCAGCTTTCCAAAAAGTGGACTCATGCTTGACTCTGCCCCATACTGTTTCCCGGGAGATCGGCCCAAACCCATGAGCCTGAAGGGAAAGCAGGGATCGGAATTGGCTGCGTTTCAGAGATATTGACTTTCTCATTCTTGATGGACTCTTGTTCTCCTTTCGAAGACCTTCACATGGAGAAGAAGAACTACTCCAGAACCGGCAAGTATATGCATCTCCATACATAATAATTATTTTGCTGTGACCGAGTCCTTGCTACTCTGAGTCCGCGAGTCCCATCTCATGACTAGAATTTGAGGACCACCACATATGTGTGGCAGATCCGAGTCCTATAGTACTCCATTTTTGTGTCCATCAAGCTCACAAACTTCCATTGGCGAAAGAAATCAGGACAAATTTCCAAAGCCCAATTATGGTCTATGGCAAAAAGCTAGTGTTCTCTCTCTTCGACCTGCCAAGTCAGTCCCATCATTCTGTTTATCCAGAATGACGAGGCTGATCTGGATGCACAAGAACGTCATGGCGAGCGAATGGTATAGAAATAGTGGCATTTCCTGCATGGACATTGAAGTCGACACAATCCTGATAACAGTAGCTAACATGGAAGTGGGAACAACCTGTTCATTCAACTCCATCGACATGTACTTTCTCACCAGATAGCCATGAAATAGCCTGATCAACAGCTCTGTATATGTTGGACCGGAGGGTCGGAGACATGGTCTTCTTGTCTCTGATGGTGTTTCCTATAGCCGCAGTGGCAAGTTAGCTGGAAAAATTGTGAAACATACTGAGAGCGGGAAATACAGCAGCTGTGTGATCGATGTAGATGTTAGGGGAGGTTCCGTGGCCATCATGCTTCGTTGACCCTTGATAGCGATTATAAGCTTTGCACTCATGTTGACCTCGAGCAGCCTGAGAGCTGCATTTAGCCTAATCAACATACATGTACATGACAAGAAGCAGAACAATTGATTAAACCATAGTCGAAGGATGTGAATCAGACTGGATGGACACCCATTGGCCTGAGACCTGGCAATAGACTGTCAGGAAAGTACTTCTGAGCTGCAGATTGTTCTAGGTTAAGCAATGAACTTCTTAGTCAATAACACGAGGAGGAAGTGTTGGTCTTAGTACCCGCAGGTTGGCACCAATGAATTGGGCTGTGACACTATCCCCAACTGCATATGAAGCCTTAATGTCAGTTAGGATATCACTGAAATGCTTCCCAATCAGCACGGCATTCTGACCTATCCCATTTCTCCGGTGCAGATTGACACTGCACAGAAGTTCCATCAATGCTAGAGGAAGAGTGACTGTTCCAGCCCTAGGAAATACTGTAATCAGGAATATATAGGACCACGGGGAGCACAGTTTGGGCCTTTGATCCTCACCTTGTTTACATGTGTTTAGATGCAATTAGGGCATTGCAGTGCATGTCGCTGTTTGAGAGGAAGACGATAACATTGACTAAAAATTCATATTGAATTGGCTGCGGTGAGGTCGTTGGTAGTCATGGTGATGGCCAACGACCAAGCTAGCATTGTTGGTTCTGCGATTGTTGGAAATCAGAGACCCGATCTCCATCCCGGCTTCCCACTCATACCCCTCTACTCCAACCTCATTCCAGCCTTCTCCTCCCCACACTACAGCCCTTCCATCTCCCAGCTATATCGTCTCTTCACTCTGAAAGTCCCCACCCCTCCTATTGCTGTTCTCCTTGTTCTGCATGTCATTGTTGGGTTGGCCCTCCATGCACCCTCTTGCTACGAGATGGAGGCCGATATCAAATCCCGGAGTAAATCCAGGGTTGTCCACATGCTCCGAAGCTGTCTTCAATAGCAATTCACCCCAATAGTGATGTTGGGGATGCCAGGTCTGTCGGGGGTGATAGTGGCAGTGGATAGTACAAGAAAGAGGACAAAGACCAAGAACGGGCTGGCTGAGTACCACGAATCTGAAAAAGGAAAGGAATTCACAGGACAATGATGAAGGTTGAAGAAAAGTTCCCATGACCTGGCCAGGGAGAATCCAACAGCAAATGCCGTGTTGGATGATCAAAAATTTCTTTTCAGGTTGGCATAATGACCGATATCTATATATACATATAGGACTCGGAACTCTCGCAAAATTGGACATATACATGAATTGTCAGATTAATTTGCTATCGTATCAGGTTGCTATCCAATACACATTGATATCATTCCACCACCTATGATGTATGGCCTAAAGATGTTGTGCGAAGATGAATAAGTACTGTGCCACTTCTCTTCTTGTGGTATCAGCCTTACCGCAATGAACTTGTTCAGGCCAGGAAGGAGAAACCGAGAGCAAAAAAAATAAAATGTAGGGTCACCAAGATATCTAAGCCATGTTGGATTTGAGAGAAGACACTCCTTTGTGTAAATCTGATTAGTCTCAGCCAAAAGCAAGGTCATGACTGCCACAAGGACCATGGCATCATTCTTGCCAATGCTGCAATGGTAAGCCATTCCCTGTTACTCTGTTCCTTTGACAGATGTGAAAGGTATCAGTGCTTTTTCAGACTTGATGCATCCTGAAAGTGATCTTGAAGGGTTGACCCCACTGAAACAGCATCCCACTTCGACAACCTTGAGGTGTTAGGAAATTGCCTGTTTGATGTGTCTTACAACCTCAACTACTATTTCCGATGAGTCGGAAGCAGCTAACATTATGACCGAGATCAGCCCCCGGGACTCACAGAAATTCAGACTCTCACTCGGGTCCCAGGTACACTGTAACAAGTGCAGGCCCAGTCTGAGAAAATTTGATCCGCCAAAATTCATAGCAACCAAATTTTTAGATTCAGCGACAGTGTAGATCTAGATCTCAGCATCGAAACACAGATATTGATGAGAGAATTATACAGTGTGGTCATATTCTACAAGTGGCACCAGGAGAATTGGGACTCGAGATAGCATGAAGCTACGTGACAAGTGGAGTCCAAGCACAAAATATTTCAATGATGGAGACAAACCCAGCCAATGAAAAATAGATGTTGGGACTGGTCATTGGCATGAATAAAGAGTGACAATCCTGAACATATAAAGGTAATTCACACATAGGTACTATGCACTCGGCATCTGTTTGGCCAAGTCTGTGACTTCAAGTCCAGATTCTCAGGAGCCAGACACATTATGGCTGTTGGAATCACTGCCCATTGAGTGTGGTGACCCTACAACACTGGATCCAGGACATGTTACTGCCGTGGTGGATACTAAAGCAAGCATGGAGACGGGGAGGTGGTCCTTCCGAGAAACGGATGTAAGCCAGCAGGCAATTTGTTGAGCTGTAAGCTGTTCAAGATCCCTTGGGAAATGGTTAGTAATGAAAGACGAGTCACAGATCCTACCTACATTTATGTGACAAAACGAGTCGAGTAAGCTGTTAGAACAAGCTCTGACATGTGTCAACAGGGTATACTTATGTTGCCCCACGATGTGCCATTTTGGAGCGAATACATGCAGAACATGCCCATCTCGAACAAGGACATGTTCACTATCAGTGTCACCATCCCCTGCCAGAAGGGCTACACAACATCAGGCAAAGATAAATGCTGGAGCTGTACACTCACAAACATGTGCTATCGCATGGGGAGGAACTTTCATTGTGGGTCCACATTCTCAGAGTCAGTGGGGTGGCCAGGGGCATGATGTGACATGGCAGTCTGCTGCCCGGTCTGCGGGCAGGCCTAATAGTCTGCAATTACTAATGGGGTCAATACCGGAGCATGATTTTTCATCACGTGAAACTCATGTGGACGACATTACTAAGCTCATAAATTCACGATGCATTCTTCAATGCTAGTCGACTGTCACTCCATACAGAGTATTCAGACGTGTTTTCTGGTATGTTTTGAGTTAAAGCACTCACATAACTAAATTTCAATAAGTACAATCATTATTCACTCTAAATTTGCTCATTAATTCCCCAAAATACCATTTATGTGTATGAAGCCAGATTTGCGTACTTGGGTATCACGAAATTCATCCAAAAGACTTCAGATTATCTCGGAGAATATCTCAAGTCCATTGAAAGGGAACCACAATGTATCTAGAGGGAATATTTCCTTTGATATTGGTATAAACCAACGATTCTGCATCTCTGTGCTGCAAAACCTGTCTTCAACTGAGCTCACATAGTACTAAATTTGGATGACTTGATCCTTTGGGCAATATATAGTTGCATAACCACGGATATACGAAGTAACAGCTGTTAAAAGACCTAACCCTACAAATTAATAAAAATGGACTATTAATAGTGATTTGTGGAGATATCTTTACTTCTAGTAAGTATTTAGCTGTTTTCCTGAGCACCACGATACATTTCCATGCCAATAAATGTGCTTTGCAGTCCTAAAAATGACGTCAGATAGTAATTTTTGCAAGGGTAGAGAGGGCAGGCAGTCACATGACAAATTTCCTTAAAAAGTATAACAGAAAACCAACCGTGCTCCAGTATCCAGGGCGTGTCTGCTAGCAGACTCTATTTCAAATCTCGACTGTCTTGATTTGGATAGAAGTCTGCCTAGGGGAGACTACAGGCCTAACCTTCCTACTATATCACCGGTACCACTTCGAAGATATTGTTACTGTCTCACATCCAGGAGAACAAATCTATCAATGTTCCTGAATATATACAGCATCCTGCTTGATGGACAGCACTGGGCTGAGATGGACCACCCCTTGAATGTCCTTGTGGGTCCTTGTTTGAGCTTTACATCAACCGTTTATTACCTTTCCAGGTCATGGTGTATGTTGGGTGTATGTGTTCTTCCAGCTTCGTGATTTATGGACTAGCATCGTGTTCTCAGACCTCATTCTTCCCTTCACCCCCACAATGGATCACTGTCTCCAATGCTGTCTAAATATTGCATTTTCTCCTTTTTTGTTGCTTTGGCGTTAAGCTAGGTAGAACAGGGCACTTTATAACTGTGAGTCCAATGATCTCAGTCCTCGTTAAAAAGTAGATTTTTATGTAGTAACGATGCTTTACCTCCGTACCATCAAATGGTATTCCTCTATGTGCACTACCCATGTTTATCAGTGTCCAAAGTGCACCTGTATGTGGAGCATATTGTATTGCTGTCCTGCATATTGTGTCGATAAGGGAGGACAACCGTCACTTTTTAAAGGTGCAAAATCTCTGTGTCAAAATTGCACCAGAAAATAATGATTCTGGCACTCGGTAAGACATCCCCTGCTGCTGATACCCATACCTTCTTACCATTCCACTTCAGAGCAATCTTCTCTTTCTTCCTGTTTCATGATCTCACCTGGCTTTTTACATCTCTGACACTCTATTTCTGTATTCGGTTCTCTGTCTCTCTTCAAGTCTGGATCTCTTTGCTGTCACTGCTTCCTTCGCGTATCTCTTTATGGTTAATGACTACCAGCCCTCCTGGAAATGCTCGATTCTGTAATGGCAAGTAAATTTTATCATCGCAGATCACCTCTCATTTATAAATAAAATGATAGACTCGTCACACTGAACGTCACCCTCTACATCCCTTAGGCATTTTCGCCAGTCAACTACCCTGAAGATATCTTGAATCTAAATTCCCGATACTATAGAATCGCACACCTCACTGCTATCCCTTAATGGTCTGTAAATGACGCATCACTTGCCTTGGCTCTTAGCTGCTGGTGTAAACCTGATCCTTGCTGCTTAATCTAACATCGTATGTCAACTAAGCTATTGCGTAGAAGGTGTAGAATACTATTTGCCACTAGATTGTAGACCCTTTTTAGTATACTAATCTTGTTGAAAGACACATATAATTATAATAATTCTTTTCCATGCACTGCTCAAAGATGATGTCAGTAGTCTCGGGCCCCAAAGCGCTGTGAACGTTCATTTTGTAATGAGCTACAGCTCGAGCGATCTACACAACCAGCACTATTTTTAGACCCGATCGCTCGATCGTTTCAGTTCCTCCCGTATTCAGTTCTTAATGACAACATTACATGTCTGCATTTTGACTAGAAATCAAACCTATCTCTTCGTCAAAGTTCACTAAGGTCCTATAAGCGAGGTCCGAGTGTTGCTGGTCGCGCATGAGATCAAGTTGCCACATTGAAAACGGACTGGCGAGAGCGGTGATTTGGGGCTTCGACGGAGCGGGAGTGACAAAAAGATAGGTCCCTTAGCCTATTGGCAGTCAGATTTTGCTCAGCTTTTGCTACTGGGTGTTCTACTGGCTCCGCTGCTCTTCATCAAAATTGAATGTTACCATCACAATGACATGCGATGTGCTTAGTCTTTTTACCAAATTAGGAACGAGAGTGCCCTGTTCACACATCAGCACTGATCCTCTCACGTTGAAGTGCTACACACCATTGACAGCTTTCTTCATCCACAGAAAAATCACGCTGTTAAGGATTAAACACCCACTGTTTATTTCATCGCGATGAGAAAAACGAAGCTGGTCTGTAGGTCCGAAGAAAATTTCTGCCACCTACCATCATATAACCCGATGACCAATATGGACAAAGTACCACTGTATTTGTGGGGTAGATAGCACACCGCTCGTAACAAAATGACTCATTGACGCTGTGACATCGTGAAGCAACCTTCATAGCCAGGAACAGCATCAGGGCTCAAAGTGCCATGCCATCTTCAGCTAAATTACCGTCAGCATTCCTGATAAGGTACCCCCGATAGAGCCACTTTCCTCGATCGCCATCAACCTAGATAAGGTATAGGTAAATGTTAGCGAATTTGACAAGACCTTGGCAACATATGTAGTCCTTAGAGGGACTGATGAAGCTGTCACATGGGCGAACCCTGCTGACAAGATTGAATTCTCCCCATGTTGAATGTCCCTGGGCAACGACATCAATATGGGGTAAATAATAGGGTTCATTGACTGTACCTCGCCTGTTATGATGACTCTGTCACAGACGAGTCTCTGTTCCTCTGGCTGAAGGCGATGTGCTCTCTGGTAATAAAGAGGCTCGTTTCTACCAGGTTCGCGAACTTCAAGTCCATCGTGATCCTCTTTGATATGAATTCCAGTTGGAAATGGGTCATGTAATGAAAGTACGACTAAAACTGAAGCAGGAACCCGACTGATACCCGAGCGAGAGGATGTGACCGGCTGCTAGAAAGCCATGGCTTTGTCTGTGGTAACCTAAGCCCTTTCTGATCCTGTCCGAGTCTGAGATAAGGAGGTTCAATAAGAGATCGAGCGAGATGATACAAAAAGGTGTTGCTTTTGATCGCGAATCCTTCGACCAGGACTCAAACCCAGGTGAGCAACGTAGGATAATACCACATCATCACGACACAGTGGTTGGATTTAGGGTTGCGCAATGTATAAAAAGGAGGTTTTGGAAAAAAATTGCAATTGCAATTGCGACACGTCGAGTCATGTGGTTTTAGCACGGGATAAGTAAAATATCATATCAAAACACTGCCCTCAGTGTCACTACAAAACCGTAATTTACCTACCTGAAGGTTTCATGCAGAGTACTAGTTTTTTTGTATCAATGATACCAAAGATATTTTACTGGCCGACAATCCTCTGACCGGGACTCGAACCCAGAAAAGCAGCGCAGAACACACAATAACACCACAACGTCACGAAGATTTATGTGAAGACTGGTTTTGCAGTTTTATTTATAGCGGAAACAAGCCACCTTTAAGTAACTGCTCAGCTGGCCAATCAGAACCCACTATAGAGATCGTATTTTCATTACTAGGCTATTTGCCTTTCAAATTTTCGGTCACTTGCACGAAGAATGAGTATGCAGAATCAAGCTTAGGCTCATGTGCAAGGAAGAAAAAGATTACAATAAAATTTAACCCTTCCAAACAGATCCGAACCCTAGTTTTGTTAGCGTATCCAGCACGTCATGAAGGACACGTATTTTGACTACAACTGGACAATCGTAATCTTCCCAAACCCCGACCCAAGGGCGATTCTCCCGAGTTCTTTGTTGTAATCCAACGCCATCCAGTTATTCAACGGGTTCGAGCACACCTCGTGAACACAGGGTTGAGCAGTGGGGTTAAGCGGGCTTGGGAATATGGCCACCATGAGCGTCTCACAGCCACCGTGTTCTTCCCAGTGGGAGACCATCGCATGATCATGGGGGCGTATCCATACTGCGGTTCCACGTTTCCCAAGGATGACGTCTGTGCATCAAAGAGCACCGTGCCAGGAGGATATTTTGCTGGTGAGGGTTGGCAGGAAGGAAGAAAGGGAATAGAGTTCGAACGAGTTAAGCTCTGATGTCCAGGGGTTATCGCTCTCAGAACGGATGAGGATGGAGGTTGGTGTTGCACTGGTGCCATCGACCCAGCCGAAGGAGTGGGAGGCAATGGGAGAGTGTGTTTGCCCATGTAGGAAGGGTATGTTAAAGTACAGGTTGATGGAGCGTGCACAGATGACGAGAATGTTTGGAGAGGTGAAGACGATTTGGATACAGTGGTCATACTGTGAGCACAGATGAATAAGCAAGAATTAGATCAGCTAGCAATGGTTACCTGCATGTCACCTCCTTCATCCAGGTAGGCCTGTTCGTTATTCTTCCAGTTGTAGATCAATGTCTTGGAGAAGTTGTCACTGAGGGCTACGATATCACCAGTCAGGGTGACAGGCCTGAAGTCGATGTCGAAGGAGCGAATTTCATGCAGCCTTCCATCGTTGTCCAGATGCAGGAGCACGATCCTCTGTGATCTACACAAGTTAGCGATGGGACATCAGAACAACAAGCACTCACCCATCCAACGCCACAGCCATACTAGTCTCGGACTCTGTATCCACGTTCAGCTTCACCCCAGTGAACAGTGCGCCTCTTGGCGACCACTCTGAGGACTTGTGCCCCCACGCGATATCCCATATTGTCAGTACCAACCAGATTCCTTTCAATACGGTCAGCAACCACTTGTGCTGTCGGCCTGGTATGAATTTGACTTCGGATACAGGCGACCCGGTGAAACTTGTCTCACTCGTCGGCATCAGAGGAGAGTCTGCAAGCCATCGAGAAGTGAGTCAGTATGTGTGAAGCATGTGTTGCTCAAGATCTGTGTCATCGATGGGAGTGGGGTAGTCATTGGAGAGGATATTGAGTTTGAATGCGTTTGTCCAGATGATGTGTAATCTTGTGAGCGCGTTGAACCATTTGCATGTCTGTCATTATTAGCAGCTAGGATCATTGGGTCAGGAAATACTCACTTGTCGGAGGAGGATGATGTCAGGAACGGGAAGAAACACGATAATGTAGATCAGTACATCATCAGGTAAGTTGTATGGTGTGTCATTCATGGACGTTGCAGTCCAAGGTAACTGTGCGGTTACGGGCTGAATAAACCAGTGACTAAGCCATTCCCACCACTTGCCTACGGCATTTCCGGAAATTCTGATTTCTTCCTGCTACACCCACCGAGGAAAGAACCAATGGTCGGTACTGCAATAGTCGCACCGTGGAGACCGATGTTGTGTGCGACTCACCCTTGCTTCACTCTTTTGAAAAAAAGAACAGCGACATCATAGGTGCCCAGCCCATGTTCATACTAAACGATTACCAGCCCTTTCTCACAGCTTTCCAAACAACAGATTCATGCTTGACCGCGCACGCAGATAAGATCTTCCTCTTTTATTTAGATGAGAAAATAAACAATGTGGCTTCCGTGGCTTGCAGCATAAAAAGCTTCTTATGCGAGCTCAAACCGTGGCAAGAGAACTTACCACTAAGTACCTCAATAGCTCCTATGGTACGAGAACTCAATTAAATGAATGTATACGCTCCCTTCTTTCACGCTTCACTCGACTACCAACAGAATTGTATCTCAAGGCGATCTAGTAAAAATGGTCGAACGTCAGCTCTGGTCCGGAGCCAAATAGTATATGTTCTTCTAACATGCCTCCCTCGCTGAAACTTTATCACACCGGCTCACTATTGCTGTGCGGGCACCATTCACCAGTGTCCAAAGCCAAAAATCAAGGAAATAGCATAAAATGCACCAGGGGTGAATCGAGCCCTACTTAAAAGTTTACCATTGTGCCGTGTGAGGGATATCGATTCATTACTCATGAAAAAAAGCAGGTCTTACTCCAAGAGTTAAGATTTTGTCGGCTAACTAAAGGGTGATAAATCTATGGGACCAGATGTACGGATAAATATCTTATGGGCAAAGAAGCATATGTTCAATACAATGGGTGTATATTGTGAGATGGGAGGAAAGGGAACGTTAAGAGAGCCTGTAAATATCATCAGAAAGACGGAAGCTGAACATAGGTATCAGGTGAACCACAGGGTTTCTACGTTTTTGGAATAAAGTCGATTTTTGGGGTATGCCTTACCGCGATATTGTGGGGATATTCCAGCCTCACCATCGGTCCTTTCAATGTCAATGAAGCAGAACGTGGGATGGTATATATCGAGGAACCTGCAAACATAAGCTGGAAAAAGTGCTGACGATAGAATACAAATAGATTACCATATGGCAAAAACCTGCAGGGAACGCAAGTATTAGTAATAATAAACAGAGTGACTGACGAGGAACTTGACTCTGCAGAAATAGGATGGGGTAGAATTTATGATAGAATTGCCTGGCCTAGGATGGTAACCGCGCCTGAATGGCTGGGAAACTGTGAACACCAAATAGCTTAGAACTCATGGATATGTGCAAAGAGGCGCAGAGAGCACCAATGGATATAGATTCGTACATTTTGGAAAATTCAGCAGTCATGGAATACGTAGCGAGCCCCTGCGATGAATATTAATAGACGGATTCAATCTTTAAGTATATCTCGGAGCTGGGTCTAAAATACCTTTCCATGAGAAATCGGAGGGTAAGATTGGAAGGGTTGATCTTCTCGAATGTGAGCGTGAAGGTTGGAAATACGAAGCGAAAAAAAGAAGCTGAACAGATCGTGGACAGCACTAAGCTTCTGGCATGTCATCCTTGTTGTAAGCATCATTCGCCTTCGAAGTTACTCATGCGCGTTCATCTCTTGGCGCATCTCAGTTTTAAAGTACGTGATGGGGATATATCGAACAAAAGTCCCAGGCAAAGTAATCATATCAGGTTCTTTACGTCCATGTAATTTAAGCACACGCACCCATTTTTCGCAAAGTACTTAGTCTAGTTGGACCAGCAGATGCACACAGAGTTCCGTCCTTTCCCTCAGATTCCTCTGGTTGTTACTCCCAATTTTCTAGGAAGGGTGACATTGAATTGGTGTCCTGAACGCGATCCTGTATACTAGAACGTACCACGCCAGTAAATGCTCCACCAACTACTAATCAGAATACCTTCAGACAACCCCATACTTCTTGTCCCTTACGACTACATGAAGCTAAATCATCTTTTTGTTTCAAATTGAAATCCACAAGAGAGGGAATGTAAGAGGTGCCAGTGACAGATGTAGTTGGAATACTCATCGCAGAGGATTTTGAGCCTGAACGCCTTTATCTATCTGTTGTGAGTGGATTGACCCATTTACACGTCTGTAATCTTAGTTAACCAGGATCTTAGGATTAGAAATCGCCTCACCATGCAGAGGAGAAGGATGGATGTCCTCCCAGGTTGTATCCTCATCGGTGTTTATTCGTATGCAAGGTCTGCTTGTTCCATTGATTGTCGAACGAGAAACGGGTCGAAGAAGATCATTGGGCACAGCCACCAGTAATCTAAGTCTGTTTCGGTCTTTCCCACGTTTTGATTCGATTGTTTACCTTCTCCACTCTCCTGTCGCATAGGGTGCACAGATAATAGTGCCTTTCCCTTTTTTTACATTCGTGCTGAATTATTCCACGATGAGCACTGCCATTCTTGGGAGTATGAGTCCGACTCCAGGTCTGTGATTTTGATTCCGCTCAGCACGCAATGATGGACACATGGTCTCGGGTCACTGCGTTATAAAGCCTGTTACCATCGCATCCACTGGGAAGTATAAAGTGAATAACCCCACTTCGTGTATCTCACCAATTTTTGCTTAACAAATGACCTTTGCGACCTTTTCATACCATTGAAATGCTCAAGAAATTATTTAATTCAACAAAAATGATGTTAATGATACCAAAATTGTTCAGGAGTGGCGGTTGTACTAATCTGGAGTATTCGCTAGGCTAACGTGTCGAGGCCATGTTCTATGGACATTTGATTGTACCTATGATGTGTCAACCACGCTGACGACCACACAGCCATGTTCCACACGACCATGTAGCTATGCAGCCAACCACACAAAAATCCTCTTTCCCGGTCTTAGAGCTGCTGGCGACGGAGCTACTGCTGCTAGCACCTGGAGTGCTCAAGCCAGTATGACCCGGAGAGGGGGAGGATGGAGCCTGTGGATTGGCATCTGGAGTCGAAGGCCATGTGATATCCACTGGTGGAAGAGTGTTGTTGGAAGGTGCAGCATCCGGGGCGTGAGGTACATCTGGCTCTGAAGACATAGTACGATGTTGACATCCACCCCGCTTCCTGGCTGCCCAATTATTCCATCTTGCATAGCTGTCGAGCAGGGGGACAGGTGGTGGGTGGGAGTGGGGTCCAGGGCAGCAGTCCTTCTGCCATGTCTTGATGCATGCATTCCAATCCTTGCATCGGTAGAATTCAGGCCGGAAGCGATATGTGTCGATTTGCTCCTGGCAAGACTCCCTGAAAGAGAACCTTTTGAGATATGGGCACCCAGCATCAAAGAACGAAGTATCTCACCAGGAAGTGTAAATGCCGGGCTTGATGCCTTTTTTGACGATGTATAGTCGAAGCTCTTCCATGGCGCAAGATGCATGGATTTCATCGGGATAGAAGGGAGGATTGCAGTACCCATGGCGCTGCAGAACATTTTCCGGGTTGGCAAATAGTTGAGAATTGTTCCGGTCACTCGCCATTGATGAGGAGGGTGTGTCAAAGACGAGGAAGAGGGGAGTAACGAACTGAAAGAAAGATGTTCACTATAAGAATGGCTATTCAAAGCGACCGATTGGAGATTTTGACATCTTCTAGCATGTATCATCAGTCAATCAAAGGATGCGACACTGAGGACTGCGCTAAACGATGAAACATCAAGTGAAGTCTTCCTTGACAGATCGACCGTGTTGCCATCAAGTTATAGTGATGATGGATCGAGCGGTTCACATGATTCTTCCACTGCTTGTGTACACATATCTGCAGAGCTGAATAGATGAAGAAATACCCGTGTCCAGTGGATAACTGCGATAGCAGTGCCAGCAGCCATGGTGATGATAGATACAGTCAGTGGTCGATGAGTTTATGGCTTGGCATAGATCTTTCTGGCCCACGAATGTATAGCTTGAAGATAAAATGTCTCCGAGTCCCTGACATGTCGCTCAGTATACGTGATGGGATTCCAAAGGCAATGACATGTTCCTGGGTCTAGATGATGTTCAACATGGGTGCAGAATGTAACCACATAAATGGCCATTATATGTGGCACATTGTGGGTACTATTGAGACACAAGGTACATGCACCCAATTTCAAAACTACGATTCCATTATGATAGACATCTTCTGAGCTGCCTGCAGCACACAAGGAGGGGCCCAATGCTCAGGCTGCAGTATATAATTGATCATAGGCAGGATAATCAATTATACTCTGCTGTGATTAGAGTACTTATTACAATACACATCGTCTACTAGTATAATATTATTAATGTCTGATCTTTGGATCCTGATGGTGGGTATGTCTACTTGGTACATTACATTCAACTTGAAGGATGAGAATTTCGATGTTATGCGTGTTTTTTCTTCTTCCCTGCTGTCCGCAATTAATACCTGTCTGACTTTTGGTAGGCAAGTCAGAGTCTGGTAAGATTTAGCTGCAGGACGCCTTCGTGGCGTAGTGGATACAAGTTATGCCTTGGGTTCAAATCCCAGCAGAGATATGTAATGACAGTAGCTTCCGTTTTATTACTCACATCATGATCAAGTTTACAAATCACTCTTCTTCCCAGGTAAGTATCGTAGGATGCCGAGGGACCTGTACCGCTGAATGAGACTTTGTCGACACAGTATACAATATCAAAATCAAACTTTTCCCTGAGCGATAACCGACAGTCGTATGAACGTTGCATGTCAGAAGCTTGAGCGCAGTAGTTAATCCTGCGGCCCTAATTCTGGCGACGATCTACTACTGATCCCGGCATGGATACCATTCCCGAATCTCACCTACCCACCAGAATTGAGTGGAAATGCTTGCTTGTCTTTCTCTATCTCGGAATCAGACTGTTCACCCTCCTAAAAAAAAGGATGCGAATATCTGGGGATAGCCCTCTGTGGAATTGAACCACGGAAAGCTGGAGTACATATTGAGCTACATGTACCTGGGATGAAAGAGTGAATGGGAACCTGAATAGCGTACGTAGGAACTCCTTGAAGAAGCCAAAAGGCCAGAAACAGGATGAGTATAACAGAAGCGAGATCGCCTCCAACATGGTAACGCTCGACTTTTATTTCTGCGCAGGAAGAAAAAAAAAATCCGCAAGATACAAGACTCCTTTGGAAGGGATTCGAACCCCTGATATATGGTAGTGGAAGCGACGTAGCCAATACACCACGAAGGGTATATAAAACCCAGACCCTTCCAAGTTCTTCACGCCGCCATGAGTTGACCCGGGAATAGGACTGCGATTGGTGCTTTGCCGCTGTCATGCTCCTCCCATGGCACGAATGTGTGAATGGATGCATACTGCCGTTCTCTACCTGCCAAGAACAATATCAGGGTATTAGAGCGCAGGACAACGGGATACTGTCTTGCTGGAGGAGGGTGTATAGGCAGGCATGTTCATTCATAATGCATGACGGGATAATTTAGAGCTCGCACGAGAGGCTCCAGTGTTGTCATTCTCGGACTAGATGAGGATGGAGAGAGCGCCATTGGGTGCGGATGAAGGAGCACTGACGCCATCGAAGTGGTGGGGTATCGTAGACGTGGAGGTCGGGGCAAAGACGACTGGTCAGGGAGAGCGCAGCGTAGAGGTTGATGGAGGCGCATTCAGAGGGCTAGGATGGTGTGTGCGGTGAAGATGGCTTGGATGTAGCGGTCGTACTGTGGGCACAAGATATGATTAAGCGTGATTAGAAGAGCTAGAGTATGCTTACCTGCACATCGCTTAAGCCTCGCGCGTGCTGGTCTCCCAAGGATGTCGACGGCGAGGCCAGATACTGTAGTTGTTATAGTGGATTTTGTGCATAGTTCACAAGTTGTCGAAATACAATCCCCGAGTTACCTGAAACCTAAATAAGTTATCCGTTGTTCATCAGAGCAAAGAGTGCTTACCCATGCAACGATACCGCCACACTCGACTAGTCCACGCAATATCCCAGACCGTCAGGGTTGACCTCGTACGCATAGCATCCAGTTGTGGATGCCGTCCCTGTCCTCGACAGCAAGCGAGTCGGAGAATCTAGAGTAGTTGGAGACCGTATACTGGGTAGTCAGCAGAACGAACACCAAAGCGTGGATGCGTTCATGTAGCCTTGTGAGCTGTTCGCATTCAGTAAGCAGGGATCATATACCAATGACGTACTCAGCGGACTCGGTGGAGGATAGGTACCTGCGTATCATCTCCTTCATCGAGGTAGCCATTTTCACAGGCCTTTCAGATGTAGGACAACATTTTGGAGGGGTTGTCGCTGGGAGCTAAGTCGTCGGCTGTGAGGTTGACTGGGCGCAGGTCAAAGTTGATGGAGTGGATTTCATCCAGGGTTCCCGTTGTCGTCCAGATGCAGGAGTATAGCCTACATAAGTTAGCCGTCGTTGACATCCATCCAAGATATTTAGGTTCTGTGTTGAGTGAACAACGTGCTTCTCCGGAACCACTCTGAGGATTGGTATCCACGTCTGATAACGCAGACCATGAGGACAGACCAGATTTCTCTTAGAAACAGCTAGAAGACGGTAGAATTGGAATATGGGGATTATGGTGAAGATAGTCTCAGGGAGAGGAGAGCCAGCGGGGGGGGGGGGGGGGTGGATCGGTAGGCATGGCACGTGTGGTGCTCGAGATCGGCTTCATCGCAGGAATACGGTTAGTCGTTGGAGAGGATGTCGAGTTTGGAAGCGTTCGTCCATATGATGTAGAGTCCTGTGAGCATGTGGAAACATTTGCGCGTCTGGGTTCTCACTGTCAGTGGCGCATGCCGGGAAGCGGGGGGAGTCTTACCTGGCGTAGTCATTTTTCTTCGCCATCATCGCGTCATCCATCAAGCCCACTCAATCAAACAGAGCATTAACCTCATCACTATTGACCCTGTCCCTTCGTCCCTTCCTATACCACCTACAACGTGATGATTCTTCGTCACGAGGATATACACCTGCGAGGACCAAGGAACGTGAAAAGGAACGTCGATATATAGCTCTGTGACAAGATCCGGTTGATGTTTATCATCTTGGGGAAGGATGTTCCATGTTTTATGCTGGTCTTGAATAAATGCTGGGGAGCGTTAAGTAATCTAAAAATAAAATCAGTTATCATGTTGCCAGAAGCGTACCAATATAGCTCACATCACTAGATTGATTTTATCTCGATCAGATGTCCTTCTTGCCAACTTGGAGCTACAATCTGAGGAAGAAGGGGATCGCGCGTCTCCGCTCAGTGAGGGAAACAAGCAAAGACCGGAATTATGAAATAACACCAATCAAATGCTCATGTGAGGTACAGATGTCAATTTCCAATTCTTCCACCCTCTCTTGTCGTGCAATATTTCAAGGAATTGCTCCTGCAAAAGTCTTCAATTGATGACTGATCTACCCGACATTCCAACTCTCACCATAAATGCAGGATCCCATGCATTCTTCCGATCTGGATTTTTAAGGCTGTTCATCAACATTGTTCAGGCCATCGTTACTCGTTAGATTCATCTACCTTACGCATGGCTGATTGTACCACCCAAATCCAGCCCCTTGACCAAGCTAAAAATACCATACACGAAGACTCTTACCCTCTGCCAGCCGCCGCGTTGGAGGTGCCGTCCATCTCCTCGGTCTCCCTTTCGTTCATCGCCACTCTCTCCTCATTGGAAACCATATGTTTTTATCTCCAGTTTGTGTAGGTCCACGGGTATTCATCATCAAAATTGACTTCCGAGAACATCTGAGGATTGTTTTGAGCGACCGGAAGAGATACTATCGCGCTTCAGGGAACGGACGTGTACCCTTACCGCCAACCACGCTCCTTCCCATGAGATCGGCCTGAACCGATGAGTCTGAAGGGAAAGCAGGGATTGGAATTTGGCCGCATTTCAGAGATATCGACTTTCTCATTCTGGATGGACTCTTGTTCTCCTTTCGAGGACTTTCACATGGAGAAGAAGAAATACCCAAGAACCGGCGAGTATATGCATCTCCATATATATTAATTATTTCGCTGCGACCAAGTCCTTGCTACTCCGAGTCTGCGAGTCGCATCTCATGACTCTCGCAAAATTGGACATATACATGAATTGTCATCGGATTAATTTGCTATCACATCAGGTTGCTATCCAATACACGTTGATATCATTCCACCACCTACGAGGTGTGGCCCGTGGATGTTGCGCGAAGATGAATAAGTACTGTGCCACTTCTGTTCTTGTGGTGTCAGCCTTACCTGAAATGAACTTGCTCAGGCCAGGAAGGAGAAACCGAGAGCAAAAAAATAAAATGTAGGGTTGCCAAGATATCTAAACGACGTCGGATTCGAGAGAAGATACTCCTTTGTGTAAATCGGATTAGTCTCAGCCAAAAGCAGGGTCATGACTGCCGCAAGGACCATGGCATCATTCTCGCCAATGCTGCAATGGTAAGCCATTCCTCGTTACTCTGTTCCTTTGACAGATGTGAAAGGTATCAGTGCTTTTTCAGACTTGACGCATCCTGAAAGTGATCTTGAAGGGTTGACCCCACTGAAACGGCGTTGTGCTTCGATGACCTCGAGGTGTTAGGAAATCGCCTGTTTGATGTGTCTTACGACATCAACTACTATTTCCGATGAGTCGGAAGCAGCTAACATTATGACCGAGATCAGCCCCCGGGACTCACAGAAATTCAGACTCTCACTCGGGTCCCAGGTACACTGTAACAAGTGCAGGCCCAGTCTGAGAAAATTTGATCCGCCAAAATTCATAGCAACCAAATTTTTAGATTCAGCGACAGTGTAGATCTAGATCTCAGCATCGAAACACAGATATTGATGAGAGAATTATACAGTGTGATCTTATTCTACAAGTAGCGCCAGGAGAACTGGGACTCAGGATAGCATGAAGCTACGCGACAAGTGGAGTCCAAGCACAAATTACTTGAATGATGAAAAGACGAACCCAGCCGATAAAAAATAGATGTTGGGACTGGTCATTGGCATGAATAAAGAGTGGCAATCCTGAATGTATAAAGGTAATTCACACATAGGCACTATGCACTCGGCGTCCATTTGGCCAAGTCTGCGACTTCAACTCCAGATTCTCAGGAGCCAGACACATCATCGCTGCTGGAATCACCCCCTGTTGGGTGTGGTGACCCTACAACACTGGATCCAGGACATGTTACTGCCGTGGTGTATACTAAAGCAATCATGGAGATGGGGAGGCGGTTCTTCCGAGAAACAGATGTAAGCCAGCAGGCGATTTGTCTAGCTATAAGCTGTTCAGATCTCCTGGGAAAAAGTCGGTAATGAAAGACGAGTCACGGATCCTACCTACATTTATGTGACAAAACGAGTCGAGTAAGCTGTTAGAACAAGCTCTGACATGTATCGACAGGGTATAGAGTAATCATAGCAAGTCGGATGGAAATCCAAATAAGCTTGTTTTGGTCTGGAAAGACGCTCTTAAGACACATCATATTCGCTTCCCAGTGCAATTATCATTTGGACTCTTCTATTAATTTACAACTGTCAATAGCCAGGTGGTGACCAGAGTTGTTGAGCAATGAACGCACCTATCTCGATAAGGGCTATGCCGTATATTTGCATCCCTAACGATCATGAATATCGTTACACACAACATAAATCGACAAAGTATGCGTGCTGTTCATGCCCTCACTGATAATCTATACTGTTACATGACGAGGCGGTCGATTCAAGGTCCAATATCCGAGGGGCGGATGACCGAACATGAGAACAAGGCTCCACAGTTGTCTGAATTCGGCAAAAATACGCACCCGTGGGTGTGTCACCCACGGTCCATTTTCGCGTTTTCTTTCGTGCGTACAGCACCTTTAATAATGAACAGAAACTCCGATTTAAGATGGGGTTCCGCCCGCAGATACCATCGTTCCTCGCCTCCACGTGGTTGTCACAGGTCATGATCATTTTAGCAACCGAGCTGAGAAAGAGACTGCTTCGAGATGCTGTATTCCGGTGACCAAAGAAGTTTCAACGGGCGGTGTGCCCGTCCCCCGAGATATCTGATGTCACAGATGTTAGAATATGGATTGCTATTTTTAGAAGAGTGAGCTTGCATGAATATTCTCGCTCGTTCTCCCCATATTCCCCGGGATGCTTACTCACTTTATTAGTGATACGTTACTCATTTATTCTAGTACATTCTACATATTCTGGTAGTATAAAAGCTGTGTAGTTAGTAGGGCATCGCTAGCGCGATTGCCGTGAACATTAGTTCCTTTGTGCTTACCTGTGAACCGCGAGTTCTTACACAACAGAACCTAATAGCATTTTGAGCATAGTCGAAGACTAGACCTGCAGAATAGAGCAACATGTGTGCGTAGCAATGTCAAGTTTGAAATCATAAGCACAGGACAACGAGGATGATCAACAATATACAATATAGGCTACAAAAGAGGAAGTAATATGATGCAAACTCATCTATGCCAAGAAAGAACATATGAAGAAATAGGTGTAAGATCATGAAGTCATGAAGTAGGCAAGGACGTCGGATCCTCCATGTAAGGAGTCATCCTCAGATATTGATGTAGCATCACTGGAATCAGACCACCCCAACGAATACCGTGTATTCGAAAGCCGATAAGGCTCGTACTGGTGTTCTTGTCGGTGCCGGGAAGTACGGGCAAGTGTCACTGCGTTGATAAATACACTGGCCACATCTTTATCGCTGCCACGCTCAGTATCCCAATGCTCCTCGCATTTACTAGGGAGGGGTAACCGTGTCTTTCGGGTGGTTGCTCAACGATGCCAGTTTCAAATAATGCCTGAGTGATGATTGATGCTTAAATGAATATCAAGGAGGAGTGGTCACTCGGGAAAGGGGATGTATGCCAATAAACAATGGTCAACCCTTTCTTGGATGACGTTCTTAATTGTCTAAGGATTTTGATTGCGTACTCGCATTAAAGACTCGAGTATATCCATCATCGGGTCTAGAGAATCCCAGTGATTTTTTCTGGTGTGCGCCAATCGCTCTGGATCATGTTCGTAAGAGAGGTCTCTCAGGAGCTGAAGAGTCCTGGTCTCAAAGTGCACTTTGCCGTCAGAAATTTTCATATTGGAGAAGCTGAACTGAGGGAAGCCTATGAGTAAATTGTCCTTCTGTAGCTCTTGAAATATGTTGTACGCCTTGAATAAACCTTTTATCAATATGCATTGCAATGCTGACAAGCGCATGCATACCAATGCACGGTCACGAAACTCAACATAACGGCCACCCTTTGGTTCCATGACAATTCCAACAACTTCGTCATCACGAACTAGATGGCCTAGTACCTTGAAATGTAGGTCCAAGTTACGCTGCCGCAAAGCATCAAGGGAGACTATGGTCCTCTGCACGAACCTCAGATAGCGATCTTCGTGCCCATACCAGATTTCTACAAAGAGTCTTCAGCAGTTGTAGTCACAAAATAATGTCCAACTGACCGACGTCTGTGTTGTTCCACCTTCCTCTCCGATTCATGTCATATATCCACTCGGTAATTTCAATTTCACGCTCATCGATAAGGCGCTCCCAGGTCGGATGAGTAACTTTAAAAGGTTGTGGGTCGTAATGGTGTCGGTACCAGACAATGTCCATTCCTTCGAAGGACCAAGAAAACCGTTGAGCTTTGCTCGAAATCAATGGTGCTGATAAGAGTTTCCTGTGATATCGTCAGAATACAAAGCAACATCTTTGATCATTGACTTACAATTAAGCCAACGAAGTGGTGGACTTCAAGCTCATGCTCTGACTTATGTTGCCCCACAATGTGCCGTTTTGGAGCGAATACGTGCAGAACATGCCCATCTCGAACAATGACATGTTCACTATCATTGTCGCCATCCCCTGCCAGAAACGCTACACAACATCAGGCAAAGATAAACGCTGGATCTGTACACTTACAAATGTGTGCTATCGCATGGGGAGGAACTTTGATCGTGGTTCCATGTTCTCAGAGTCAGTGGGATGGCCAGGGACAACACTTCAAAGATGTTGTTACTGTCTCACATCCAGGAGAACAAATCTATCAATGTTCCTGAATATATACAGCATCCTGCTTGATGGACAACGCCGGGCTGAGATGAACCACCCCTTGAATGTCCATGTGGGTCCTTGTTTGAGCTTTACATCAACAGTTTATTGCCTTTCCAGGTCGTAGTGTATGTTGGGTGTATGTGTTCTTCCAGCTTCATGATTTATGGACTAGCATCGTGTTCTCAGACCTCATTCTTCCCTTCACCCCCACAATGGATCACTGTCTCCAATGCTGTCTAAATATTGCATTTTCTCCTTTTCTGTTTTTTTTGGCGTCAAGCAAGGTAGAACAGGGCGCCTTATATCTGTGAGTCCAATGATCTTAGTCCTCGTTAAAAGTAGATTTTTAGGTAGTAGCGATGCTTCACCTCCGTACCATCGAATGGTATTCCTCTATGTGCACTACCTATGTTTATCAGTGTCCGAAGTGCACCTGCACATGGAGTATGCTGTCTCGCTGTCCTGCAAATTGTGTCGATAATGGAGGACAAGCATCCATCATTAAGGGTGCAAAATCTCTGTGTAACAGTTGCGCTGGAAGATAATGATTCTGGAACTCGGTAAGGCATCCATTCTGCTGATCCTCACAGCTCCTTACTGTTCTACTTCAGAGCAATATTCTCTTTCTTCCTGTTTCATGATCTCACCTGGCTTTTTACATCTCTGACACTCTATGTCTTTGGTTCTCCTGTCTCTCTTCAAGTTCTTCTGGATCTCTTTGCTGTCACTGCTTCTTTCACATATCTCTTCATGGTTAATGACTGCCCGCCCTCCTGGAAATGCCGATAACTATTCTGTAATGGCAAGTGAATTTTATCATTGCAGATCACCTCTCATTTATTAATAAAATGACAGACTCGCCACACTGAACATCACCCTCTACATCCCTTAGGCATTTTCGCCAGTCAACTACCCTGAAGATATCTTGAATCTAAATTCCCGATACTATAGAATCGCACACCTCACTGCTACCCCTTAATGGTCTGTAAATGACACATCACTTGCCTTGGCTCTTAGCTGCTAGTGTAAACCTAATCCTTGCTGCTTAATCTAACATCGTATGTCAACTAAGCTATTATGTAGAAGATGTAGAATACCGTTTGCCAGTAGATTCTAGACCCTTTTTAGTATACTAATTTTGTTGAAAGAGACTTATAATAATAATAATTCTTTCCACGCGCTGCTCAAAGATGATGTCAGTAGTCTCGGGCCCCAAAGCGCTGTGAACGTTCATTTTGTAATGAGCTACAACTCGAGCGATCTACACAACCAGCACTATTTTTAGTCATGATCGCTCGATCGTTTCAGTTCCTCCCGTATTCAGTTCTTAATGACAACATTACATGTCTGCAATTCGACTAGAAATCAAAACCTATCTCTTCGTCAAAGTTCACTAAGGTCCTATAAGCGAGGTCCGAGTGTCGCTGGTCGTGCATGACATCAAGTTGCCACATTGAAAACAGACTGGCGAGAGCAGTGAATTTAGGCTTCGACGGAGCGGGAGTCACAAAAAGATAGGTCCTTTAGCCTATTGGCAGTCAGAGTTTGCTCAGCTTTTGCTACTGGCTGTTCTACTGACTCCGCCGCTCTTCATCAAAATTGAATGTTACCATTACATGCAATGGTAACTAGGGATGTCCACCGTATCCGTATACGGGTACGGCCGTAAAGTGTACGGGCACTTGACAGGTACAGATGACCTGTAACCGTACCGTAATGGTGTTGCCTGGAATGCTTGACAGTATGGTATGGCCGTATTACAGTCATACGGTTGTTACGGGTATTTCAGCAAGGAATGACTGCTAGAATCAATATATATAAGCTATGACTTTTGACTTTTATCAAGAATAAGAACATACTTTCATGATTCTTCCGATAACTGATACAGCCTAATTAGCGTTGCCGAAGAGTTTTCAAGGAGAATGGATGTCATCCCGCAAACAGAACCAGGCTCTGTTAGCCAAAAAAGTCTTCAATAGCATGCACTAAGAGAAAATGATGTCCAGGCTACTTCTTTATGAGCACACAGACAAATATTTGGTCAAAAATTGAGCCGCATTGTGGGTTCCTGAGCTTTTGTGCACATACCCGTATTTACGGCTGTAAAACTGTATTACGCTATGGGTTGTACGTGCTGATGCCGTACCGCAAACTGTACCGTAAAAAGGTTCCTCGAAGGCCTGACGGTATGGGTACGGCACCGTATATATGGTACCCGTATCCGCCATATGTACGGGGATAACATGGCTTTTTACCAAATTAGGAATGAGAGCACCCTGTTCACACATCAGCGCTGATCCTCTCACGTCGAAGTGCTACACACCATTGACAGCTTCCTTCATCCACAGAAAAATCGCGCTGTTAAGGATTAAACACCCACTGTTTATTTCATTGCGATGAGAAAAACGAGGCTGGTCTGTAGGTCCGAAGAAAATTCTGCCACCTGCCACCGTATAACCCGATGACCAATATGGACAAAATACCACTGTATTTGTGGGGTAATAGCATACTGCCCATAACAAAATGACTCATCGACGCCGTGACGCAACCCTGGTAGCCGGGCACAGCGACAGGGCTCAAAGTGTCAAGCCACCTTCCCGCCAAATTACCGTCAGCATTGTTGAGATTCGAGCACGGGAGGGAACAAAAATGAGCAACTTGTTTATACCTAGTATGCCGACATGGTGGCAAACGGTAAAGAAAAGAAGACTACAGGTACAGTAAGTAACGGGTTCGGAGCTGGTTGATTCCGACAGCTCGTACAGCCACAGTAACTCTAATAAGCATTTCCGATAAGGTACCCCTGATAGAGCCACTTTCCTCGATCACCATCAACCTAGATAAGGTATAGATAGATGTTAGCGAATTTGACAAGACCTTGACAACATATATAGTCCTTAGAGAGACTGATGAAGCCGTCACATGGGCGAACGATGCCGACAAGATTGAACTCTCCCCGTGCGGAATGTCCATGGGGAGCAATATCAAGATGGAGCAAATAATATAGTTCATTGACTATGCCTCGCCTGTTATGATGATGTCACAGACAAGTCTCTGTTCGTCTGGCTGAAGGCGATGTGCTCTCTGGTAATAAAGAGGCTCCTTTCCACCAGGTTCGTGAACTTCAAGTCCGTCGTGATCATCTTTGATATGAATTCCGGTTGGAAAATACGACCTCAAGGGGTCCCCGGGAGATAAGGGGTCAAATTCATTGATACTTACTAGTCGGCACTAAAGAGCTGGCGTAGCCAGGAGGTGGAGTTCGTGAAGCTTCCATGTTTGATGAAGTTTGACCACAAGACTTTTCTGCGAAATAGGAGGTGGTGCTCCAGACAAAATCGCCGCATATGCAGTAAATTCGGTATACTGTTCCTCTCATCATTTCGTAGATTATTACAAGAAACGGGAAAGACATACAGTGAAAATTACTTCCAAGCACCTTCAATACTAAGACCTTATGATGATATAAATGACTGTCGAGACAACCTAATAGATATTGTGTTAGGGGGGGTTAACAAACTGAAACGAGAACCTGGCAAGAGGACAGGACCGACTACTAAAAGCCATGATTTCGTTTGCTGTACCATTTTGGATGCCAACTACGGAGGCACGATTCGGATAAGACCTCGAACAAGATGCAAAAAAAAAACAGTATTGCTGAAGGATTGCTAATTCCTCGACCGGGACTCGAACCCCGGTAAGCAGTACAGGATAAGACCCACAACGTCACGAAGGATTATTTGGTTGTCTTTTATAGTGATGCTCATGGTGCCTTCAACGGAGACGTAAATCGAAAAGGAGGCAGATGGTTCTTGTAATGAAAGTACGACTAAAACCGAAGCAGGAACCTGACTGATACCCTGAGCAAGAGGACATGACCGATTGCTAGGAGCCATGACTATGTCTGTGGTACCCTAACCGAGCCTGGAGAGTCGAGAATGTGGATAAGAGGGTTCGATAAGAGCTCGAGCGAAATGATACCAAAAAGGGTCCTGGATAGGCAACTTCATCCTCCGACTGGGACTCGAACCCAGGTAAGCAACGCAGGATAAATCGTGCACAGTACCGCAACGTCACGATGAAGTATCCCATTTCTTGCTTAGAGCTTCTCTTATACGTTAAGTAGGTCGAACAAAATGGTGTGAAAAAGAGATTTCTATGGACCATCCTTCGACCGGGACTCAAACTCAGATAACTAGCATGATAAGACCACAACATCATGAAGGATTGTCTGAACAAGCCACCTTTAAAGAACACACACGTGACACAAAGTTGAAAGGCAGATAGCCTAGTAATGAAAATACGGTCACTTGCACGAGGCATGATGCGTACGTGGAATCAAGCTCAGGCTCATGCGCAAAGAAGAAAAAGCTTACAACAAAATTCAACCCTTTCAAAGAGATTCGAACCCTATTTTTGGATGTCACACACCCAGTACATCACGAAGGACATGTATTATGACTACAACTGGACAACCGTAATCTTCCCAAACCCCGACCCGAGGGTGATTCTCCCGAGTTCTTCATCATAATCCAATGTGGTCCAGTTATTCAATGGGTTCGAGCATACCTCACGAACGCGGGGTCGAGCAGTGGGGTTGAGCGGGCCGGGGAATACGGCAGCCATGAGAGTCTCGTTGTTAAGAATCGGAATATTTTGAGCTAATACACGAAGTAATGAATACTCGAGTAAAACCTAAGTTGAGGGCGAGGATGTCCGAAAGCCGAGTTCCAACCACCAAGAGGGATCCATAAGAGTGTTAACAAGCACTAGGCGTAGTTAACAGGGCGTCAGCAAGCACTAGGCATAACTAACAGGGTTTCCGAAAAGCGCTAGGCATAGTCGGGAAGCAATTGATTGGCAAGCGCTTGGCGTAACCGATCAGAGATGCTTAGTTCACACAGTTAAGTGGACTTCGAAGATGAGTAAAATTAGCTTAAGAGATCCTAATACAACGGTAAAGACAATATTTATATGCTACTAGTAAGGCATTGAGTCATTATAATTCTACAATGTTCCACCATATTCTAGTATCGGCAAGAAGAATAGAGAAAGAAAGAGAAAGAAAGATAAAATACCGGTAGGCCGAGGTCAAGACCGAGAAGGCCGAGAGTAGGCATATGTTGACTCATGTACAGACCGGAAAAGTCATGAGATCCATAACATGGCCCCCCCAGTCTACATATGCTGAAACGAGGCGCACACCAAGTGAATGAAAAGAATTAGAACAAGTAAATATCATAGATTTGAATTGTTCTGCTGATTGTGGCCGTAACTTCATGAATCCTGAAATTAAAGCGATTCTACATCCTTCACATAGGAGCACAAGGTTCATTGCCTTCGAAAATGGCATTACCGGCAGGCTTCTTGCCGTTACATGAGTTGAAGATCGAGTTGGACTGAAACTTGTTGAGCAATAACAAGCACGTATATGGATGAATACCCAAGGACCACCTTTGAAGTGTGTTAGAACTTCCTTTATGCTTGGATAAGTAAAACGAAGTTCGGATGATAAGTGAATCAAGGAAGGCTTCGTGCGGGAATCGGGAGGTGCCATTTCCAAAACGGGAATGATATTGATGATCCCATCATTTTGCCATCTAATCGATTCTGCCATCGTTCCATTCACGCTCGAGATTGTGTTCTCCTTCGGGCATTGCCTCGAGGTCTCCGTATCTTTCACCTGATTTCCTAATGCATGTAGGCATTGCTTAAGGCTCGAGACTTCTATATCAACCTCTGATAGCGGCGCAGTCGGTGCTAGCAGGCCTGTTGAACGTGCTAGAAGGCTGGTTTCTGTATGTCCAGAAGGGATATAGGGAGATACTGCGATAGGCATGATGAAACAGTCACTGGGTACGTCGGTTGAGCTATTGATGAGCTGAACACATTGATTTAGTTGATCGTGTTCAGTTTTCTCTGTCCAATTGAGCTTCCGTGATACTGTACTGAACCCGACACTCTCTGAATGATCTGTGAGTAGTCGTTTTGACGCCTTTTTAATCACTACCACTTCTGTTATGATTGACACCCAGGGGTAAACTGAAAACCTATGGAAACTGATTGACTCCGGAACACTCTGACAAAGGAATTCCGATTGAGGTGAGGACCGAATCCTTTGGAGATGCTGCTGTCGATCCCTTAGCTCGGCTATAAGATCCCGTTGTATAGTAGGAATTGCTGGAAATCGGGAATTTTGGGAATCATGGAAAGCTCGATGGTCCAGGAATTCTCCAAGTTCCTTGTCTGCAAGAATGAAAATGAAGCTGGGAAGGCGATGGAAGAAAGCTGTGCTGAGTTCGCATCCGGTGGCGATGCTGAACTCTTTGGAGATGGCAATTGGAAATGTCTGCGCCTTAATTTGGATAGCAAGTCGATGTGGATTATGCACTATCCTAATACGTCGACTCTTTCGTGTGGTGCGTGATCGTCGTTTCATCCTTCAGCTTCCCTTACAAATGTCGTAAAGCCCTTTGCCAGGAATACGAACAGGACTGGTTGTATTCCAGTTTCCTATTGCTGTTAGAGAACAGCAGATGTCTGAAATACGAAGGATAGAGAGTCGATAGACGAGGCGACAGGGTAAGTCTTCTCCTTGCTGCCAACAAGTTTCTCGGATAACGTGTTGTTCAAGAAATAGGATAATATAAATGCAGGATTCACCAGAATGTCGTTTGGGAGACACGTGGATAGAGGACAACTCCATCTTGCAACGGTAGCAAGGGGAATCAGCTTTCGTAGTTGCCGGTGAGCTGTTTCCAAAATGGGAATGATATTGATGATGTTGATTGCCGCGGCCTTCCTTTTGCTGTGCTATCGATACCACCATTGGTTCATTCACCCTCGAGACTGTGCCCAGCTTTGGGTCTTTCCTCCATACGTCAGAGTACTCTGCCTCAATTTCCAGGACAATGTTAACTTCGACCATGCCTTGTATGTTGATACCTGGATCCCGAATTTGATCATCAAGTTTCCTCATGGACCCGGTGCGCTGATTTCTTTCGTGATGGCGTCGTTTTCTATTGGTCAGGACTTCTATAGATATGCTTACGACTTCAGGATCGCTTCCTGATGCATGAATGATGCGTCGTTTATGCCGAGCGATACTTGTATGAACTTCCATTTGTGCCATAGTCAGTGCTACGTCCATTGAACACGTTAGAGGGCCAGTTTGGGCATTTCCGAAAGGAAGGATGTGAGAGACTGCAATACCCATGATAAAAATGTGGCAGGGTATGCCATTTGAACTAGTGTTGAGCTGAACACTCCGATATAATTGATCGCACTCCGTCTTCTTTGGCATGCATTTCAAAGATGCTGCATTGAACTCGGCACTCTGTAGACTTTTCATGAGTAGTCGCTTTGAATCTCATTCATTCGCCGTGGCTTCCAGCATGGTAGGAATCATGGGAGTGTTTGTCGAGGATGTAAGGGATACATCAAGAAATTGGTTATTATGACCGGCAGTCGGCTTTGGTTTCGCAGGTATCACAATGCATATTTTGGCTCGGATATCCCCTGGTACTCTTCGATGCTTCGGATGGCGACAATTACAGCCCTTCCGACAGTACAGCTGACACTCCCGATTGATAGTCGACGGCGCTGTATCCTTCTTGACCTCCGAGTCGATCTTATGTCTGGCGAGACAAAATTTCATCTTCTGCTTGATGCAAACCCTAGGATGTGTAGAAAGCATCCGAATTTCTGTTCGGGAGACAGGCATAGTATATGAGCCTGAATCAAGGGTCTTTTGCAGGACATCGAGATCAATAGTATTCGTTCCCCTGTGAACCTTTGTTGCTTCGCTTCCCAGGATGGGTAATCTAGGCAACGGCTGTATGCATTCTCTCATTCTCATCCGTATACGCTGACGATCATCATTAGTGGACGTGACCTGGCGGGTAGCATGGATTATTCGCAGTAGCCGTCTCTGCAGCCAGTCGATGTGACGTCTGACTTTACGTGGTGATCGGGAATTCTTGTTCTTTTCTAAAAAGCGTGTGCAAGGCGTATTTGAAGCAATTCGAAAGGGGCGAATCTTGTTATTGGTTGAATAGGGAAGGATTTGATTGCCGATGTTATGACTCAGTGCTGGAGTATTAATGAATTTGTTCTCGCAACTATCCCTCGTGCTTGGATTACTCTTGCAAGCAGGTACGTCCATCGCTTGGAAAGTGGTGTCAAAACCAATGCTGGTATACTCTGAGTGACTGGGGTATGCAGGAATTTGTGAATTGCATGGACCACGACGAGATGGAAGTCGGTTTCCATTCTTGCCACCTCGACTCGAGTTAAGATTGCTAAGAGCACATCCTTGGTAAATGCTCTTGTGCATGGAAGGATCTCTAAAATCTAAGTCTTCAGGAAACTGAACTCGGTGGGATACTGTAGGCAAACTCTCATATCGACCAAGACACAAATCTTGAGATTCACTGACTTTGGAATTCACACATTGACAAAACTGACTTTGTGTTTTAGTGGCCCGTGAGTTGCTAGGATGCTGTTCCTCATCTCTTGTCGCAGTATAGTGTACTCCCTCCCAACTCAAGTCAGAGTACGAGGTCTGAAAAGAGGTCTTCGACTTGAAAGGATTGGAATGTGATACAGGAGGAACAGCATGAAGGTAATGTTCCATTATCATGACACGGGCTCTGTCAGGATTGCGCTGAGCTGCCAGGAGTTTTTCGTCTAGATATATGCGTGTCCGAAGATTATTCCAGTCATGGACATAATTGAGCATATGAAGAAAATGCTCGATGCGAATGCAATACTGCAAAGCGTACACCTCAAAATCATTGGCTGTCAAGCCCTTCACGGTGTTGATGCCCCATGTAGGTACTTTAAAATCTGAATAACCAAATGAATTGAGTGACGAAGAAGCTATTGCACGACGAGTCGTTAACCTGGTGTGAAGTTCCTGATAGATGTTCTGATCCATCTTGTAGACAACGTCTTTCGTGAACGTGGTGCAGGCGAAAACGGATGTGAGAAGATGATCTAGGATGCGCGTTTCTTCTGAAAAGGTATTGGTATACTGGTTGCGTGTCAGTACACGAGCACTTCGTAGACCATAGCCAAGTTTCCGGTCTCTACTGAGCCTAAGTATCTGAATAACGCGATCCTTGCGCTCCTGCAAATGTGAATGTTCTGTGAACGTGAAAAGTGGAACACAGGTTGGCCATAAGCAAGTAACATTCTGGCTATTAGTGTCGGAAATGTCTGCTGGGTCAACAGGAAACATGAGCAGTGCTGGAGGATCTGGAAAGCCGAGCGAGTGGCTAGGCAAATGCTGAGTTGGGGGAGAAGACTGCAAAGTAGGTAAATGAATTGTTGAAACGGATCCAGGTGTAGTATTTGAATCCATTGTGAGTAGCCGTGATGAAGTGCTGAAGTGAGCCGGAGATAATGGATAATTTGATTCCCTCTACAAGGTGGTCCCAATGTGTCCACCAATGTTAAGAATCGGAGTATTTTGAGCTAATACACGAAGTAATGAATACTCGAGTAAAACCTAAGTTGAGGGCGAGGATGTCCGAAAGCCGAGTTCCAACCACCAAGAGGGATCCATAAGAGTGTTAACAAGCGCTAGGCGTAGTTAACAGGGCGTCAGCAAGCGCTAGGCATAACTAACAGGGTTTCCGAAAAGCGCTAGGCATAGTCGGGAAGCAATTGATTGGCAAGCGCTTGGCGTAACCGATCAGAGATGCTTAGTTCACACAGTTACGTGGACTTCGAAGATGAGTAAAATTAGCTTAAGAGATCCTAATACAACGGTAAAGACAATATTTATATGCTACTAGTAAGGCATTGAGTCATTATAATTCTACAATGTTCCACCGTATTCTAGTATCGGCAAGAAGAATAGAGAAAGAAAGAGAAAGAAAGATAAAATACCGGTAGGCCGAGGTCAAGACCGAGAAGGCTGAGAGTAGGCGTATGTTGACTCATGTACAGACCGGAAAAGTCATGAGATCCATAACACTCGTGCCCATAGTGTTCTTCGGAGGGGAAGGCCATCACAGGATCATGGGTCCGTATCCATACAGCAGTACCACATTTTCCGAGGATGAAATCTGTGCATCGAAGTGCACCGCATCGAGATGATATTTTGCTAGTAAGGGTTGGTGGGAAGGAAGAGATGGAATAGAGTTTGAACGAGTTGAGCTCTGATGCCCAGGGGTCATCGTTCTCGAGGCAGATGAGGATGGAAGTGCGTGTTGCGCTCGCGCCGTCGACCCAGCCAAAGGAGTGGGAGGTAACGGGAGAGTGTGTTTGTTCGTGGAGCAAGGGCGGGGCAGTGTAGAGGTTAATGGAGCGTGCACGGATGACGAGGATGGTTTGTGTGCCGAGGATGATTTGGATGCAGTGGTCGTACTATGGGTACAGATAAATAAATGAGAATTATATCAGCTAGTAACAGTTACCTGCATGTCGCCTCATTCATCGAGGTAGGCCCGCTCGCCCGTCTTCCAATTATAGATCAGCGTTGTCGAGAACTCGTCGCTGAGGGCTATGATATCACCAGTGAGGGTGACGGGCTGGAGGTCGATCTCGAACGAGCAGATTTCATGCAGGATTCCATCATTGTCCAGATGCAGGAGCGCGATCCTCTGTGATCTACACAACTTAGCGATGGGACATCAGATCAACAAAGACTCACCCATCCAACGCCACAGTGATACTCGCCTCAGACTCTGTATCTGTGTTCAGCTTCACCCCAGTGAACAGCGCGCCTCTTGGTGACCACTCCGAGTACTTGTGCACGTGCATGATATCCCAGATCGTCAACACCGACCAGATTCCTTTCAATACAATCAGCAACCACTTGTGCTGTCGGCCTGGTATAAGTTTGATTTCGGATACAGGCGAGCCAGTAAAACTCGTCTCGCTCGCTGGCATCATAGGCGAGTCTGCAAGCCATCGAGATGCGAGTCGGTAGGCATGGCGTGTGCGCTGTTCAAGATCGGTGTCATCGACGGGAATGGGGTAGTCATTGGAGATGATATCGAGTTTGTATGCATTTGTCCAGACGATGTGTAGTCTTGTAAGTGCATTGAACCGTTTACATGTCTGTCATTATTAGCACCTGGGATCATTTAGCTGTGAAATATTCACCTGGCGGAGGAGAAGGATATCAGGAACAGAAAGAAACACGATAATGTAGATCATCACATCGTCAGGTAAGTTGTAGAGTGTATCGATATCATTCATGGACGTTGCAGTCCAAGATGAATGTGTGGTTACGGGCCGAGTTAGCCAGTTACTAATCCGTTCCCACGGCATTCCTGGGTAGTCAGTGCGGATAGCCTTCGCATCGTCGCAACATCAACTGTGGACGACTTGCCCTCCCTTCATGGTATGAGAAGTGGTCTGCAGCAGACTAAATACAGTATGTGCTCCCTGTTTTCACAACTCGCTCGACTTGTCCGACGACCCAGAGCGGTCTCATAAAAATAGAACTTTTACCGTCGTGTGTTCCCGCTATTAGGCCCGTAGACTGGGATGAGATATGTATTTTCCTTACATGATGCAGGACCAGCATCCAAAGCCAAAAATCGAATCAAAAGCATGATCCGGGTCTATCTGCGTATGCACCAGGGAGGAATCGAACCCTACATGAAAGCTATCCATTGCAGCAGTAGTGCCATGTGAGGGATAGGGAGAAAACCTCATTCAGTTCTCCATCTAAACCATGTCCGACAAGGACTTCGAATGAACAGACGTGTTGGGGCCATGGGGGATATCTTGGACAAAAATTCTAGGCAAAGGAATCATGTCAGGTGCTGAACGGCTATGTAATTCGAGCATATGTATCTTCTCAGAGTAGTCTAGCTTAACTCGCAGATGTACCCCTTTCCTCTCGTATTACTGGGTTGTTGCTTTCAATTTTCAGGGAAGATCCTAATATCTATCTATCGTCGTTGCATCAACGCCTTAAACATGATCCTGTAAAATAAAATGCACCACGCTAGTAATACTTCGCCAAGTATGAATCAGAATCCAGTGTTCCATCCTGTCCATCTTCTCCTTATCAGATTGAATCACTTTCTTTGGATGCTTTCGTGATATTTTCGCAAAATTCACAATTGCTAGGTTCAATTTGCGCTCAGTAAATCAGTCTAACCACTCGGCTACAGAGTGTAGAGGGCATCTGGTTCCTCCGGTCCTTCAGATCGCACCCCATAGTTTTGACGGCAGAGCTAAAGAAGCTGTAAGTGCACACAGTCCTCTGTCTTGTGAAATTATTACCCAAGATGTCTTCCAGAGCATTGATATTCCACTCCATGTCATCTCTTCTTTCAATGATAAGTTGAATCATTCAAAGGCAAACTTAGGCTGTCAAGTCTGAGAGTTCAATGGATTGCATTGTACTAGAGAGTGTGCCAAGTTTCAGAGCTCATGTTTGCATTAGCTACAAGATTAAACAATATTACCAGAAGTTGCAACGGTTGTACTTATCTTATACGAGGATAATTGGCGCTGTGATAGAAACTATGTCTGTTTCATGGCAAGGAGTTGGACAATGAGCGAGAAGGAATTCAGGACCCAAGAACCTGACTGAGCTGTTACACGGTACACCTTAGTTCGTGACTCATTATCAGACCCTAACGAAACTCATCTGTGTCAATTTCATCAGGATATTTACATGTACTGAAACATTCATTCATCACACACTGGACCAACAACTTCACCGACGAACAGATGATCATTAAAGAATACGCTGCACTGTGATGAGGGGTTCTGGGGAAAAAGGCGAGTGATCTGGTATTATCTCATCGCAAACCCGTGCCCACGACGTTCTCAGGTCAAAGTTCACCACTCAGTCGCGTCGTTTCACTTTTCCCATCCCATCCTCTCCTCAATGTGCTCATTTTTCTGCTTCCAGGGTAACCCTTGCTGCCTTTGCTGTGGTTTCCTCGCCTTTCCTCTGCCTCTATAGCTGGATAATTGAGTTAAGTCCTCAATTTCTGACATAGAACCCATTCAAGAATTGTATCTAGGCCCTGCATATGCGCTCTGGTGAGTCACTGAAAAAACCCACGACAACGGCGCACTCACACCCAATATTCAGGGTCTTTGTCTCGCCCGGGACATGGCCGACATTCCCTGGAATCATTGCTTTCGTAACGACACTTGGTGATGGTGACTGGCAGCAGGCGGGAGATGCGGATTAATGTTCAACGGTAAGGCATGCGCCACAGTCAGAGGCATCCATTTTGACATTCCCACATCTAGGGATCTCCGTCGAATTTGGCACGTTTACGACGGGGCCGACTCCCTGACAGTTCCTCTGTGTGGGGTCATAGATTCTTCTCGCAGCACCACAGGTGAACATGAAGTGCCAATCATTGTGCCTGTAGCCGTGATGTTCGTAAGTGATTCCATTTTGATCTTGTTGGGCATGGGACTTACTCTTCCTTCCGCAATTCCTCTATTTCCATTCTAAACAAATCATGGGTTTGTATTCCATTGGCAATAATGACTGCATACTCAGGTGTAATTCTTTTCACAGAATCGCCTTTACAGGAAGAAAGGCCGTAGAGACGACATTGTCATGAGCCTCGCTTTCAATTGTCGTGCCTCCCTTCACTAACCCATTGATTGCGCAGGTGGGCGGCGGCAAGACTTGACTATCCTGGTTTACACCTGCCATGCATAGAGAAGCTGTATCCAGCGAACCGTGCGTTATCTTTCCTTTTCGAAGGATGGAATACTCGCCTGTTCCCGAAGCACCCCGTTTAGTGAAAAGGTATGCCTTGCTATTTACAGCCAAGTCACTGTAGCTTAATGAATCATTATCAAGAAGTTAGATCGTCATTCGGTGCCGGGGAAGTAGCTGACACCGAGAATTTGCTTGTACTCATTAGATGGAGTATCCAGTAAGTCGCCTTTCTCCCCTTGATTTTTCTATCTCATACACGGATTGGCCATTTCAGGATGACGGTCAAGACTAGGTCCTGAAATAAGAGGGTTTGTGGTATTCAGGGCTCGGTGCCACGCCGTTTAGGGAAAAGGTACATGTCATTCCTTGAATAGCGGACTACTGTAGTTTGACGATTCAATATCCAGGATTTAGGTTCATGGATGGATGCTGGAGATGTAGCGGAGGCCGGAATAGGCTTGTACTGGTTAGGAGTGGTGGTAAAAGCACTTGAAAATGAAAGAAATCGATTGTAACAATAGCGCAACATGTAGATTTGGGGTAGTAAGCATGTAGAGAACTGTATGTAGTAGTCATGCCAATAAAATTCGATTTCCTGGACCGAGAGGACAAAAAAATAAGTCTGAACCCTTTTACGTGTATCCAGAAATGAACTAGAACTTACTTTCATATCTGCTCCAAATTTCGTGCTAAAGTTTGGCTTACACAGGTTCCTCCCTTCAAAGTCGGCATATGATCATCGAATCCTCTTGGATTACCTCCATTAAATGATGAACACGTCAGCAATGTGACAATACTCGCTAGAAGAAGCTATTATCGATGCCCTTCCAGTTTCTCGAACATCCAAAAGTCATCTGTGTATGACACTGGATACAAGGTCCTTGAATTCGAATCAATGTTTCTGAGGGACCATCATGAACAGGGCCGATTGCACTTGGTGCATTTTTCCGGCGCTCCAGACTAAGAACCATAAAATCATGGTAGCAAGGGAAATACGAATAAGAACGACTTGCTTACCTGAATATCCGCAACATCGGCTAATGATTGACAAGTCGCACCCCGAATTTGCATCCTGCCGAGTTCTGGAGGTTTGCTGAACGTTCAAGAGGTCATCACATCCAGTACAAGTGGGAGACTAGCATGGCACTGGGGAATGAGCGAGTGAACATGGGTGTCAGTGAAGAAATCAAAGAGGAAGGTACCACCACGTGAGACTTCGGCCCACTCGCATCATTACCTTCCACTACCACCACCAGCATCGTCTCGTACCCCATTCCTGTATTCGCTTCCTTTGCTTTCTTCCGCGTTTCAAAACCGCTGGATTTGTGTTGCATATGTACTTCTTTTTACTGATCGTGTCATCGTGAGTCGCTAAATCCACTCGACACCTGTTTCCTACCATCCAAGCGACGTGCAGAATGTTTACTTGAGCTGTTTCGTATTCTCATAGGCATTCCAAGCCTTGATTCCTCCCCCGTTTCATTCCTTATTACACTTACTTTTCTGACAGGAAACTCCGTTGATTTGATTTATTCAAGTTGCTGTGATACAGCTTGTCCCTCCTCAAGACTGGGTACGACGTCTGATGGCTCGTTATGGAGACAGTGCCTCGTGTGGTGTCATTGTCCCTTACTTAATTTTGAGTCCCGTCCGTTTGACTCATCTTCTGCTTTTTCTTGGAATGACAAGTGGACGGTTTACCATCCTTCCCCTTGTTTATATCATAATGATACTGATTACTCTTCAGTTCGGGTGAATACTGTATTATAATGCAAGCCATCGCTGCCCATGCCTTTTACAACAGTTCACACCAATACCAACACTCAGCAACCAACTGGCAAGAAGCGTATACAGGACGATACCACAGGAACAGTTGTGTCATTCCTCGGTTTATATACGGGTGCGACGTCCTGAAAATCGGAAAATCTGGATAACATGCAAGTATATCGAATATCTTTGTTATTTGAATTCTGATGTATCTCCGTCGTAGGGATGCGAAGAGTGTTCGGGAGGTTCAGTGGACCGAGTACACCGTAAGGCCCAGAATGTCGATGAAGGCAGTGGAACTTGAATTTGACTTGAATTCGGAATAGCGTGTAAGGTTGTTTTGGAATCTACAGGTTTTTTTTTTTGGACAGTAGAAGAGCCTGGATATTCATGATAGGTTACATCAAGTGGATGTTTAGAGAGGAGAAATTTCATATGGTTCTGAACTCGGAGAGGATAGCACTTGCTTCGCTCGTCCAAGCGTGGATTTCCTTTTACAGTCTGATTTTGATGACCCTGCACGGACTTTTTGCTGTGAGTGCTTGCAAGTCATTCCTGCTTAGGTTTGGTGTATAAACTGACGGATTATCATAGCATAATAATTTTATTCCACGAGAGGTACGTGTCTATGTACTAGAATACACTGCAAATGGCTAACAGCACTTTCTTTGGTTTCAGAGGGAACACGGCAGGGATAATTCAATGACAGGTTCAAGCTTCCGAATTTTGCTTAGTTGCATTTGAATGATATCTTGACAGCCAGTCCCGGTGGCCGATTACTGTGGAGATACCAGTCATTCTCCGCATTGTATCGTAAACACGATAATATCAACAACCCTCAAAAACAAATGAGAAGAACCTCAAAGTTTTTCCTCTGTGATCGGCAGATAGTGCGACGGCGAGGATGGGGCCTTGCGTACTTTCGGGTATTCCTTTTACCGTATTGTAATTATTCTGATTTCTCGTTGTTTTTCTTAGTTTCCCGTTGTGTTTGATGTTCTATCTCCGTCCAGATTTTTGGGTATAAAAGGAGAGTTGTATTCTCCTCTGAATCCCATCTCCCCATCACATCCCACTCCCACTCCCACTCCCTCACTTCTCTCATCCTCTTTCTTCTATCATCCTCCTTGCCATCTGGCGGTCCGGGATATCGGCGGCGCGTCAAGGTCCCCTGCTCATTTGTTAATTCGTGATTCCGTGACTTTTGCCACACTGCCAGCGTTTCCTTGTACCGTCATGTTCGAGTTCGAGCTGGAAGGTAAGTCTTTCCTTGACCATATTTACGTGCCATCTGTTTACCCTTTGTTTAGTAGCCTTATTCTTCGCTACAGCCCCGGTGTCCTCAAGCTGAGCAAAGGTAAGGCGCATTTTAAAATCCAGTTAACAAGTCTGGCTAATGGTTGCCTTGTGGGCTCCACATCAACAGAACCTTCAAACTTGTGGCTACCATAGTAGAGCCGAACACTGAGGTAGGTCGTTTACGAAGGTGGCTTTCTTTTTATTACCTGCATTCGTTAGGCTGGTATCCCTTGCATCCGCATAGCTACAGGCTGAACGACCAAGTATCACTTTGTACGTTCATTAATCGCTTTGGTTAGTATCTACTAACGCATAGTGTCAGGCTTAACGCATTTGTCCTTTCTTCGACTAGAGAAGGCGACGAATGAGACGATTAGGCCATTTATATGGTACGAGAACCTATATGGCACTTATAAAGGTATGTATACTATCTCCTCCCTTTACAGATTACTCGCTGACTCCACCTCTTAGAGGGAGAACAAACTACCGATGTGCTAGTGGAATCTTTTTATGTGAGTGGTATGTATGATTCTTGCACCGCTATCCGACAACTCATGCTCTGCAAGATTCTCGAAAGCAGCCTTCCCTTAAGATGTTGCAGGTGGACGTGCAGGCAGCTGAGAGGTCGCCGAAATGAAAGGTATGTGATATTTGCACATAACATTATCGGTAACTAACGAACTAACCCATAGAGCATTGCTTTGTAAGAATTAACCTCGACGGAACTGCAGTAAGGAATTACCAACGCCTGCTTGAAACACACGAAGGAGACTGAAACGACAGTGGGGAGATGGAGAGGTAAGTGCTCGCCATCACTGCTATGATCAAGTCGGATGCTAATGTGTGCTGTCATGCTTAGGGGTTCATGCAGAATTCAACACGCAGAGAGGGACAAGACCGAAGACGTGGATGGGGACCAGGGTAGAGGCAGTGGGAACGTCAGAGGTGGGACCAAGAGTGGGAGGGCGAGTCGACGATCAATGCAGGCTCCCGTCAAACTCGGCATTCGCATGTGATACTCAAGGGCAAGTGTGGGGTGAGCTATTTATAGAGACAAGAATGAGGCACGATAGGGGAAATCTATAGAGACAAGCGAGTCCCGAGGGTTGGTGTGCATCTGTGTAAGGTTAAGCGCAGAACCTGGGTGGAGGTACCATCGCATGATCATACGGGCATATCCACACATTAGTCCCAGGTTTTCCGAGTATGATGTCTGTGCATCGAACCGCACCGCGTCGAGATGATATTTTGCTGGTGAGAGTCGGTGGGCAAACGAGTTGAGGCTCTGATGCCTAGGGGTTGTCGCTCTCGGAGCGGATGAGGATGGAAGTTGGGGTTGCATGCGCCGTCGACCCAGCCGAAGGAGTGAGAGGCAACGGGAGAGTGTGCTGCTCCAGCTTCACCCCAGTGAACGGCGCACCTCTTGGTGACCACTCCGAGCACTTGAACCCGTGCATGATATCCCAGATCGAGTTAGCTGGTGACTAAGCCATTCCCACGGCATTCCCAGGAAGTGCGGTAGCATCGCAACATCGACTGTGGACGACTTGTCCTCCCTTCATGGTATGAGAAGTGGATTAATGACAGTACGTGCTACCTGTTCTCAAAACTCGCTCAAGTTATCCCAGAACCACAAGCCGTTTCGCAGAAATGGAACTTTTACTATCGACTGTCGTGTTCTCGCTATACCTCTGTATCACTAGGCTGATCAATGAAATCGGAGGTTCGAACAGATCTTTAACAAAAGTAACGCACTAATACAAATCATTGTAGCAATGAAATGTTGTGGGGTCTGACCAACAGGCAATAGCTACTAGTGAGTTGGTCCGACCTTGGTCGCAGGCACGAAGCTGATTGGTTCAGATTCTGGAAGGCGCGACCGAACCTGCCCTCACGACATCACCTGATCATGATTATTGCTGCCGTGCACATTTCTGTCTCCTTCAGGTTCATCGCAACCTGAACCGAGTTTGCTTTCATCGTCATCAGATGAGGTTGGCGTCCTGCCAAGTCGACCATCTTGGTAGTGTGCTAGCGGTTCCCCGAGTGCTATATCTCGCCAAATTTCGTTGACGAAAACTCTGGCCTAGGAAGGAAAGGTTGGCCTGTTTTTTTCTGTGATAGCTGCTTGCAAGAATACTGGTCTTCTATGTGACTTCTTCTCCTGGAAGGTCAACAGGCTAAACTCTGTCTGTGACTCCCGCTCCGTCTTTCAGCTACAGACTGTCAGACAAACACTGGTACTTTGATGGTCATGTCGACTTGCAGGCTGCATCAATGACAGGGCTGCATGGCGGTAGAAAACTAGGTGCGTACAGTCTTTGCCTACAAGACGTTCTACCCGAATGACTCTCACAGTATAGCTTTGTACTCATTCGCAAAGCTGGACTGCATGCTCTCTGTACCCACAGAACAAGCGCTATACCTCAAACAGTGCAACATCTTCCCTATCCGGATAATATTACGCTTCCGGGAGTGACATCGCCATTATCTACTGGACACACCCTTTCCAACCCTTGAACCTGCATGCTACCCAGGACGGGACGTCGATCGCTGATTGAAGGGAATCAGGCGATTACAACCCCCCCCCCCCCCCCATTAGGGCGTGTTCCCTCTCGCAGATCGTCTGTGCGCTAGAACCCCCTTCAGGCCTCCCAAGGTTAAATCTTTATTAGTAGGGTATGTTTTCTCAGCGTTTTATCAGTCATAGTGTCTGACTGTATGTACAACGAGCGAAGCAGATACCTAATCTGGTGAAAAAATCTTGTCCACTAGGTCACTCGCAGGCAGTGATCGTGTCTTCGTATTTACGTCCTGGAATTCGACTACCAAATTGTCTTTCCACACCGTATTGGCCGGAGTTACTCGCCAAAATACGTTGAACTCTTATTCCCATGCATTCCACATAACCTAACATAAGCAGAACATCAGAAAGGTGTCGATATTACGCTGAGGAAGATCGTTCAGTTGGCTAGCAAGCACATTTTTTCGTTGCAGCAACGCGAGAGTTGCACACACAAATCTCCGTTATGCCCAAATTGCGGTCCATCATACGTCTGATGCTATTCTGCCCAACAAATAGCCCAAAACCACGCAATAAACGTTAATGGTTCCCTAGCTACGAACATCTGGTATGGTTAACAGATACCAACAGTTCATCGAAACGTCGCAGCTGGTCATTACTGTCGCCATGCTCCAGGTATATCTCCATACTCTAGGAGATTTGTTTACTGATTGTGCATACAAAGACGCCTGCGGACTGATGAACCTTCCTGCTTAGGAGATGGATGAGTAAGGTCATTCCTACAAGGGTATAACCTCTCCTCCGTCTTTTGTCGGTCTGCTTACCATTTCCGCATAGATATCACAAGAGAATCCAGCACCAACACGCCCTCCTCTCAACGACCAGGCAATCCAGGAGAAACACATCCAGCGAGCGGTAGACGAAAGATCTGGGATTAGCATGTCTTTACGAAAGGAGTGTCTTTCGTTCATCGATCGATGATAAAATTGATGCCATTTCTATGAGACAGTGAAATGGTGCGAGGGTACTCAATACTCTTCGAGACCGACACTCACAACATAGCTGCTTTCCTGGTTCGTTATTTCTTTGATCGCCGTTTTTGGTGGCCGCTGTTTTCCTGCCCTCAAGGTATGCTTGCCTTTCGTCTTTCAGATTTCGTTTCAGACCAAGTGTGTAGGAAATCTCGTCGACCTGGGACTAAGGAAAAACTTGCGATGCTGGTGTTACTTCTATACACAGCCATGATTAATGCAGTACATTCAACTAACATAAAAATGAATATCCCTGTATGCACCTACATTCTTGTCCCATAGACTGAAAGCTCGAACGCACATTGAACGACCCAACCCTTCTTGCATATACAAAACGTTGTTTTGATCCTCCCCGAAAGAATTGCCGTATGATGAGGACAGGAAAAGTTTCAACAAGTTGGAAGATTGCCATGGCATGGAACCGAACCATGACCTGGCCCACGCTTAACAGTCCTGGTATGTGGGCTCATGAGAACAGCGAGATACGCCTGCTCCCAGCGTGCATCTGATTTAGACTCGAGTACGATCTTGGCCTACCCTCTCATCACTCGAAGTGATAATGCGAAAGTGCGCTAGAAGTCCTACACCTGTGAATCTAACCTCCACTATACCCTCCCATCTTCTTCGCTGCCAACAAAAAGAAAACAGGGAAGAAAAAATCAGTGCCATTAGCCCTGATACAGAGGAGCTGTCTCGCAGAATCGAATTACGGAGAGCTGCTTGCTTTGTTATCTGTTGATTCACGTCAGCTTGGAGAACGAATGCCTTGGATACGTAATAGTGAGGAGAGACTCACTTCCTGAGCGACACAGGACGAAATAGTTGCAACCGCAAGCTATGAATCCTGAACACCACACATTCCTGGACACGAATTTAAGTATGACTTTGAATACTGTCGCGCTATCTCGTGCAGGGAGTTACTTGGGCAAAATGCCCGGAACACAGTCCCACAACTAAAACCGCGAAGCAAGGGTGCCAGAAAGAGAGGAAATGTCCCGCTTCGAACTGCGCCTTCGTTGTAACAGCGTTTGGACCACGGTAAAGCTAAAAACAGTCTCTTGACACCTCACAAATCCAGAAAGCTATATAATAATAAGAATAATAATAATAAACAGCGTCCGACCCGACTCCCAACAGTGCATCACCAGCCAGTGGAATCAAATCGCCACACCGTCACCCTTTTCAGGTCACCTATTGCTGTCTGGGAAACATGAAATTTCAGTACACATACCCTGTGGGTGCATGTCCTTCATCCGTCTGCATCACACAGCATGCGTGAGGAGGCTTTCCAAGTTTTATTGCCACTGGACTACTTGAAGTGGAAAGGGATACAGGGGGAGAGTAGCAATAACGTGCACGACCCATTCCAAACTTGGCAACATAGGAACCATTTTAAGGATATGAGCGCATACATCGGAAAGCTGACTCCAGAGACCGTAAAGAGGATCGTGGACATGTAACCGATTGCTAAAAGCCACGACCCCATTAGCCTAGCAAGCCATCTTTATTATATACTCGGACCCCATCTGAAGTACCATAAATTTCCTGATACAGGTAAGAAGAACAAGATACAAAAAAAGCAACACATGTCGGAGAGCCGACCCTTCGACCGGGACTCGAACCCAGGTAGTAAGCAGCGCAGGTTAAGATGGCCTGCCCACAACGCCACAAAGGGCTATTTTCGTTGTCGTTTCAATGCAGACAGGAATGGAAAGAGAGGTAGATGGGTCTTGTAATTAAAAATATGACTAAAACCGAAAGCGAAATATGATTGAGACTCCAAGCAAGAGGATGTGACCAATTCGACTTTGTCTGTGGTATTTCCAAGGCTCACCATTGAAGAGGCCCTGTGCATGCCAAGCTTGAAATGCGATAGTGTAGATACACTAAACACACCCACTCTCACACTCACACACACACAGAATCTCAGTAGTTTGGGGGAGATGTGTGATGCAAGCACACAATAACAATAGAATTAAAAGATGTCTTGCACTCTTCAAGATATAGTAGTGCACTAGCTCAAAAGAATTCTCTAAGTCCAAATGCTTTTAGGACAGGAGGTGAGCAATATGTATTGCTTGGCCTTGAGGCGAAAGTAATATTTCACAAGCCCACAAAACATCCCACAAGAATGTACAACCCTCAATTTATGTTGCGTGCAACACACAGGTGGCCACAACCCATCAAACAAATTACACATGACTTAAAGCTTTGCGCTCTAAGCAGAAAACACTTCAGAAACCTTTCGTAGATCCACAGGGTTCAAACCTATGCGATCCAGAGACACAGAAACACAGAAACACGTCCACAAGCCACAGGGTTTGAACCTATGCTACTTGGGAATAAACCAAAAACCCTCAAAGAATATTGACCAGCCAAAGGGTTTGAACCTCTGCCACTTGCAACAACTCAGAATTCACAAACATGTTCTGCAAACACAAATGCACATTCAAGTTATCACAATATAATATTCCTCCAAGTTGAGCGCAATCAATTACTGTCCAGAATCAAGCTAAGCATCGTGCGCAAGCAAGGCATGCCTCACAACCTCTCAAGGGTTTCAAAATAATTCTAGATTAAATAATATTCTCTTGCTCAAAGCTACAAACACAATTCCTTTGGTTGCACACTAGGCTCTCTGCTTTGTGTCACAACTGTGGGGGTTCGAAAGCTTGCTACCTACTTCTAATTACCACACTTTTATCTACAGCTAATTATATAAATAGACCTATCGAAAATAGATATGCTCCACCCCAGAGCCATTTCCTCTCCATGATGCATCAACCACATGGTCACTAATTAATATTCTGAGTCAGTCATCCGAGTTGGTGCTCGGTAACATGCTGCTCTTTCTTCTTGGCAAGGTCTAGAGTTGCCACATCATGCGGAATATTTCTCCTAATTGGCTCCTTGTTTTTAGTTCCCCTGTCGCACACATCGCTAGCAAGTTGGTATTTTTATTTGGTTGCTGTACAACCTTTTCTTAGTTCAATATTTCATTCTGGGTACAGGGTTTCTCTCGTGTCGGCTGAAGCCCTCTCAGGAGGCTCGGACTGGGTGGTCCTCAGTTCTGAATGACATTTCTCGGTGATTGCCGGATCGGCAGGGTTTGCGTGTCATAGATCAATGTTGTGTGAAGCTCCATAAATATATTATCTTCTCAGTGTATTTTATTTGAGCGAGACGCTGCTGAGGGATGCCTAGGGTGTGAGTCATGGCACTGAGACTTCACACTTAAATGACACCAGTGTGCTGCTCTAAGTCTAAGCCATGCGCTCCACTTGGATTATTTTATTATATGCTGCTTCTGCCTCAACAGGTGTCGCTCCATGCCAGGTATGCACTCTAATATTACTTAGTGGGTTGACACATGTTTGGATTCACAGGATTCACAAAATTACACATATAAACGTGTTGTGTGCATGTCACTGCAATGGATGAGAGAATGATCTCAAATGCTTTATGCCATATGATCCTCTTGAAATCAGCATAATATGTCTTATTGTGATGCTGAGACTCTTCAGGTACCTGGTGAGGATGATTTTAATCAAAGTATTGAGGTTTGCATAAATTAAAACCTACGATAGGTAGCCATCCAATAATGCACCCACCCCCAACATCTTGTCCATTATGAATGTTAGATGGAAGGTTTCCTAATCTGACGATAACAGGATAACCCTGAACTGTGCCAAATGAAGAAAGCCAAGTTTTATCTGCATAGATGATGTAGCATATTGGTTTTCCATCAACATGTAGAGCCAACTATTTCTTCAGTCAATGAACTGCAATCTAAATATAAAAAAGAGAAATTACAAACCTGCACCTCCCAAAAGATGTTACTGGTCCAAGGCTCAGTATAGAAGTGTTCAGATGTTCCACCCTGGCTTTTAAAAAGTCACTGAGCATCCCAGATAAGGTGTGGAGCAAGGACTGGATCCTGAAGAATTTCTACAGTCCAGGACCATAGATCTTGGTAGTATACATCAAATTGATAATCTTGCCCTTTCAACAGCACTGTAAATGATGCCTTAGTGAACTGAGTCAAAGGTTAACACTTGCAGAAAATAAGGAAGAAAGAAAGAGACAAACGGGGGTATGGAATTTAGCTGCCTTATCTCACAAAGCAATTAACTCTCGATGGTTTCAAAATGAAGGCAACTCTCCTCCTTGTTTTGCCATATTGTTTAGAAGGCTGTCAATCGCACCTTCATTTAAAGCAGCCTCTAGAATAAATTCTGCAAGTTCAAAGTCAAGTTCTGAGGAGAATGGGTGCCAAGGTGTATCATCCAAGGGAATTTTGGGCTTTTCTGGAGCTGGATTGAAGTCTTCCAATTTATCTTCTCGAGTCTTATCTGCTGGAAGGATGATACTTGGTGCAGATATAGGTAGGTTCTGATTGGTCAGAGGTAGACAGAATGGGTGGGGAGGGAGTCCTAGTCCTATCTTCCTGTGGAATGCTTTGATCATCTGAAATTAGATGAGGATCGCTTGTCAGATATGTTAGGTAGAGAAGATGAATGATGTACCTGCTCTATTTCTTCTACACTCCCAAAGTTGTTCAAAGGTATCTGCCAAAGAAGATATTGTTGCTTCATCGGGCTTGGGAGAGGAAGTTGACTCGGTCTGGGGATTGTGAGTGGGCCACCCTGTGGAGAGTCAGCATTACAGAGAGGCTCTGTCAATATTGGACTACTGACATGGTATTTGATTTCTATATTGTCTTTCAAATGCAGTCTTACATCGATATTCTTCAGCCTTCTGAGAACAAGCTGTTTCATGGGTTTTAAAGCCTCGAACATTGAAGGTCTTTCCGCAGTGAGAGCAGGTTTTCTCTTTGCTTTGCATATTTAAATCACTGATCGATCTGATAAAATTCTAGGTGATTCATCAAAGAAAGGTCAGTGAGGATTAGGTAGAATTAAATACTGAGCTGAGAGTTCTCACTCTGGAAAGGGGGGACCTGTAGGAGAGGCTGTTCCTTAGTAGAGGTGATGAAAGAAGATATGCAAGTGGCTGTCAAATACCGTCTGGAGAATCCCAAAAGCAATGAACGCAATGTCATTGACATGATGTTATAGCTGGTGTAAAGTTGATCTTCCAACTGGGCATGACATCATAACAGCCTTATAGTCTAAGTCCCGGTCTCATCCTGCTGTTAAGTAAAGTTTTTATTGATTGACAAGATTTACAACAAAAAGACCTGAACAACAGAAGTTAGAAGATTTTCTCAAAGCCAAAAAAAGTTACACATGTCCTAAATTAGAATGTCGACTAGCTATTTTTGACTTATGCAGACAGCACACAAGGCAGTACTGGCAGGCAGCCAAAGCAATCAAAGAACGTTTGTGTGTAATGTCTTGCCAGAGCTTTCTCCACCTTCAAAGATGCTTTGTGACCCAACGGACCTAGGATACCCTTGGCCTCAGATGAGAGAGGTATGTCCCATTCGCACATTATACTTCTGAAAGTTTTCAGGGCAATGCATCTGTCCTTCCAAATAGGTGAGTAAAGGTTCGCAGAGGAATTGACAGAGTGTTGAGGTGATGGAACAAGGGATCCTCTGGGGAACAGCTTTAGTATTGCATTCTGATGTTGCAGTTGAAAGTCAGCATCATCTTGAACCAGGGAGTGCGTAAGAGATGTATTGAGTGCCAGTAACTCTAACCAGAAGTTGAGCTTGCAAAGCTCCCAAACAAGATATTGGCCCCTGCTAACATCAAATATATTGTCTGCAGATGCATTCAGGCTTTTTAGTGTAGATATAGTGTCTGGTCTGGGCATGTGAAGGGCAGTTCCCATCATATCCAACATGACATCATGAGATTTGCTAGTTTTAGTATGCTCTTTTTTGAAAGGCATTGTGAATAACTCTTGCCACACTTGTGGATGAATGGGTGTAGCATTGGATGTCGAGGAAGCAACATGATAAATGAGAGCATCTCGGCAATGTTCTCACTGGTGAAAATAGGTGCTTTGTCATGTAGTAGAAGCATACATGAGAAGTCTAGGATCTGGAAAGACATAGCCCCAGTTGGCATTGTCATCTTTGGTCTCACAGTTTGTGTCATGTTGGCTTTGAGTGCACCGAGCTCAATCTTCACACTGCTGAGAGCACTCTGAGTTTTGGTTAATGTCCACATTTGCACTGGCCCATGCAGGTATAGCTGGTGGAGCATAGGTCCTGGATAAGTCTGCAAACTTATCTCTGGTATTTTGCTGATTTTCTGATGGGACAATACATTAGCATTTTGAGACTAGAAAGGAGACAATGTTCCTTATGAGTCTTCCATCTTTGGGATGCTTCTTTGCTCGACAGAGGTCTAGATGCACATGCCTTGAATCTCTGGTTGTGCACTGGAGCACTCGAGGTTGAGGGAGTAGTGGAGAAGGTAGGAGAATTTTGAGCCAGCACAGAAGTTGAGGAAATAGCAGAAGTGGTATTAGGAGAAGTCACAGTTGTAAAAATAAAAGGATTGTGATATGTGTGAAAGATTCACATGAAACAGTGCATGGCATCAAATTTTTTGGGGTGAGATGGGTCGCCGCTGAATACAATAGGAAAGGAGGGCATTGGAAGAGTACGGTTTATGCTGAAAACAGTTGGCTCCACTGCTTTCAGTATAATTTGATTTGTGAACTGCTCGATTGGTCTGACGAGGTAGATGGGTATACCAGCCTTCATGTGTTGTTCAGCAACATCCAGATTAAGAGTAAATGACCCAATGAGATGACTGAAGTCAAAAGTCTCATTGCATTGGGTCTTTCCATTCATTACTGACTGATGGATCTCCATCTAGTCTAGCCCTGCAGAAAGCTCCTGCCAGTACCTCTGCATTGCTGCCACTTGCACACAGATACTCATAGTGTCAGCCATCACTGTCTCTGTCTGGTTGATTAAGGCTTCCAGTCGTGTGCACCTGATACTGAGAAATTCTCAAAATTCATCAGAAAATGATTTGGTATTCTGTATCAGAGAGCATCACCCATTGATGTAATCCCATGCAAGCCGGAACTGCTTATGAATATCAGGGCAGAGTAAACCAATATGAGAAAGGTAACCAGAAGAGAATACAATGTTGCTGTCAACGACATCATACCAGATTGTGTCAAGCCACTGGTAGTAAGGGTGAGCTGTATCATGAACCTGGGGTTGACGATGAATAGTGGGAAAATGACAGAATTTTTCCTTGAAGAACTGGGGAACATGAGTAGGATCGTGGTCTCCAAATCATCTGTCCTCATATAAATGGATTTCTCATGAGTTTGGAGGGTGTGGGATGAACGTGCTATTGGGAGCTGTGATAAAGATGTGACTGTCTTCAATATATGTCCCAATGTGACCATCGTTTACACTCAAATACCCTAATATTAGGGGTCACATCATTAGCCCTGCATCAACAAAGTGGACAGTCATTGTACCTTTGCAGTCCGAGGAGAATCTTGTAAGATCACTGAGTTGGAATTTGGAGTAAGATTGCATTGTGGCTGCTATGACATGTAGGTATGTCAGTTTCAACATAAGCTGACCAGAATACGAACCTTGGGACCTCAATATAAATGATGGAATCCTCAGTCCAGAGTCCTCGTATTCTAGTACTAGTACTGAGCATAACTATGTCCTTGAGTTTGAAAATTCACATGTCACATATGAATTTCCTCTGCACCTGCCAATACATGTCTCATATATTGGTTGTACAAAATACTCTCATACTTTGCACTTGAGGTACAGTTAGCGAATGTCAGATGGGATTGTAACACTAAAAACATCTCATAGAATTAGCAAGAATAGGGAGTAATATAGAGAAACTTACATGGTGAGTAGGGAAGCGGAAACAGTCTAGGAGCTGCAAGTTAAATGAGGGTTTGAACAAAAATGTAAGTTCGAACTTAGAAAAGAATCGGAGCATTGGTCCTACAGTCATGTGCACTCTCTGACATTGTCTTACTAAGTCAGTGCCTGTCTACTTTGTGTTGCTCTACTGATCTATACCATCTTCTTGTCTTATCCATGGCACTTTGGTAGCATCCACATTGACATGACATCGATGTGGGAGTATTGTTTTGCATGATGCAGAATAATAGACTCAGGTCATCCGATGTGATGTCAGATAGCCCCGATGCTACCAAAGTCTGTGGCCTTCAAGTCACCTATGTCGCAAGTTTCTCATCTTGTAGTGCATACCTATACTTTGACATCAAAGGGAGGAATTGTTTATCAGATGGTGGGACACCCAATCCTTTGCATATTACTCACAGAACACATGCAAGCCAGAGGTGAGGAGGAATTTGTGACCAAAGGGTTTTCCAGATGCAGCGTCTTTGCATTTGCATTTTCAAGATACTGTATGTGTGTTGTCTTATATCTGAGAAGATGCCTGAGAAATAACTTGTGAAGTTCTTCCTGATTTTTGACGATTTTTGATTCTGTATAACTATCATGATGACGCTGTGCCATCCCTCACATCAACAGTCACTAGCAGTAGCAACACCCACCCTTGCACCATATTATGTCTTAAGTATTTGCTTATCACCATCACACCTGTGATGGGTTTATCATCTGAGCCAAGCACATCTGCCACTTGCTCTCTTGAATCATTTTGGGCTTCAGTACCTGCTGCTGATTGGGATAGTCCATCTGCTCTCACCCTACATCTGAAGAAGCCAACTCCCAGGAAATGTCTCGTTCCCAAGAAGTCTAAACCCAGCATGTTAGGTGTTGGGGAGGTGTCAAGGAGTGGGAGAAGACCCAGGACTTTTTTGATGTTGTTCGGCATGTTGGTGGTGACACTTCTTCTGTGACAGGAGGTTTCAAGATTTACATAGACGGTACTGAGGATCTGGACATCTGGATGGTATGAGATGGGGAGGTGGTCTAATGGCAGAGGTCATGAATATACCCTCTACTAAGACAAAGAAGGAGAATGAGAAAGAAGAATGGAGCAAGGAAAAGAGCAAAGAGAAGGAACAGAGCAAGGATTTGCAATGACCTAGCATCATTCCTTGGTCAAAGAGTAAGTTTTCCTACAGGTCTTGCTTTAATAACCTCTCACAGCATCATTTTCAGCACTTGAGCCTTTCATGTCTCCTCCTTTGCAAGAGGCCAGAGCCCACTTCAACTCACTTGACTCTGAGACACTACTCTCCACCCCAAACATGTTCAGTCCTACTTTTCAGGCCAACAATTTCTCTTCACCTCAAATTGCTCCTCAGCCTCAGCCACATTCATGGACACTGACACTCGGCAGACTTCTTGCACCATCATCTCTATCCAACAATCAGAATCAAAATCCCCACTGGGGTTCCATCATGCTTTGAGCCATGCATTTCCTAGCTCACATCAGGAGCTGGGCTCAGCTGAAGAATCCAAGCAACAAGAACGAGTCCAAGAAGTACAAGAACATGCATAGGAGGATGAAGACTGCAAAAAAGGATGTGGAGAAGAAGCCAAAGGATTGCCAGCATACCTCAACTAGTAGCTTTGAAGCAGGCACATTGACTGCCAGTCCTGAAGTTACCCAGACTCTGAGATACAATAAGAAACGAAGTATCCTTGGGCTCAGGCTCCCTTCATCTATGAGGATGAAGTTGCCTGTAGCACGAGATGGGTCGACAGCTTCTTCTATGATGTTGCAGGCCCTTTCTCCAGTGGTGGTCATGGAGAGGCCAAGCTTGGCAATGTCAATGGCATCTTCACTTTGTCCAGATGAAGCGGGTTTGGAAATGATCAGGGATCTGAGGGACAGGGAAAGGGGTATCCAGAAGGGTATCAAGGAGGAGCAGAAGAGAAGAGATAGTAGGGAGAGCAGGAGGAGTTCAGAAGGGAGGAAGAAAACTGCATTGAGTGACATCTTCTCAGAGATTGGTGTGAGTGGAGAGGGCAAAGAAGTGAGGCATATAGGGGAAGGTTCACCAGCTGTTAGTGGCAGGGAGTGTCCAGTTGTGACAGCAGAAACTGCTACATGTGATGGACATGAGGATCCCGATGCAGTTAAGATGCTGGTGGCTATACCTGTTCATTGAGCTCGTCCAAAGACTTGCATCTGAACAGCTCCTGGGCAAAGTCAGACCTCAGGGGATCTATGAAGATTCCAAGAACAGTATGTCCATTTTTCTTGTATTTTCTTTGACTATTGCGAATATTGTTATTTCATAGGTGCTTTATCAATACATTGGATCTGGAGGCTACACTCGGTGGGACACCTGATCCTTTGCTTATTGCTCGGAGGAACACAAGGGAGCCAGAGGTGAGTCCTACAAAGATGAGGGCAAAGATGCTGCACCTGGAAAACCCTTCAGTCACTTCATTACATCTGTATGCCCAAGCTACTGTGTGAGCATCTTCTCCCCCAGATGTTCTATCTGGGATGAACTGTGAGAAGTGTGCCTGCTGTCTGAAATCTATGCCCCTGCATCCTCTGATCAATTCTTGGTAAGAACTATCTGCCTCAATACCAACAGAATTCTGCCCAGGGACTATATGGATGACTAAACCTCTGTAATTCATCCAATTGATAAAATAAAAAGACATATGAAGGCTGTCTATCTGGATTCACAGATAAGATGGCTGGAGGGAAGACTAAGACAGTGAGCTTCCAGGATCTCAAGCAACTGTCTAGGGATGACATTGTCATTGGTATGAACGAGTTCTGGATACTGGGGATGGCATCATTGACTGGAGAGAATGTCTGAGATTACTGTGATACTAGGGGTCAAAACTCCCCCTTATCTTCTCCTTTCTCACTTCCACTCTTTCCCACCTCCTCAAATCTTTCTGTGACTATCGAGACCATGTCCCCTTCTAGTGACTACACCTCTGGTGATGACAGAGATTTCAGCAATTCCAGTTATAACTCCATCCCCCATCCTAAATGCCATTTACCCCAGAAGAGGGCAGCTTTTTGCACAAATTGGTGGACCCCACCTCCACCCTCATTGACTACCCCTCTTATTCCTGCCATCCATCTACCAAGGCCAATTCCCAGTGAGTGGACTAAGCTGGAGCTAGAAAATCGCAGTCCCAAATTTCCCAACCTCTACATTCATGGGGCCAGTCAGACATTGTTCTGCAGTTTGGAGGAGGCAGCAGCAAAAGGTTCATTCTGCAGTTTCTTCAATAGACTAACCAGCTAAAGTTCATGTCAGGCATGCCTGCTCTGTGGCCTAGTCTCAATGATTTCCTTGTTTTATGGGACAAATATAGAAGTGAAGAGGATGGGGATAGCAAAGATGTAGTAAAATCTTGGAGCCATTCAAAGTATGTTGCAATTTTTGATCATCATTCAAATAACTGAGTCTGTTTTCAGAAAAGAATTCACAGCCCCAGTGTTGGAACACTTTGAGACACTGCACAATGATATCTATGGCAAGGATGCGCTCATGTCTGACTCAAAAGCTGTTTTAGTTGATGGTCAACTACAAGGAGGTATTGCTATCAAGCAAACATTTCGTTCCTAGTTTCATGTTCAAAATGCTCAGTGGGCATATCATCTCAATATGAGCTTTCAGGAGGCATGGGGGCTCGAGGCACCTCACCAGTCAAACAAAGCAGATGGTATCAAGGAGAAGGACTACGAGAATGTGCTATGTCAACAGGTGAATGAGGTATGATTCTTTGGTTTTTTTTGTGATTTATCTCATCCAAATGTCCCACAGCTTGCTATCTGTACTTCTAATGAGGGATTGCATAAAGGGGCACCAGAAGCACCTAGAATTATGAAGAAATGGGTGGATCTCATCAATTTCCCTAGAACTGGCAGTTTCAATCATTATGATGGCTTTGGTAGTTCCATTGATAATTGTTGGCCAGCATCCCAGATGAATATGGCGTCTGCCTGCAGGGGTCAGTTTTTCTTCATCAATTGTACAGGTTAAATGTCTAACACAGTTTCAGGTGAAGTCAACTGTAATTTTGAGGAGACTGTTGAAAAGGCATCTTTGATGGGTAAAGGTACAGTCATATCCGCCAATCAAATAAAGCTAGCAGACAACTTAATCTTTATGCAGCTGAAAATTCATCTAAACAGCCTTGATTAGGTCTCAAAAAAGACATAGGAAAATATAGAGAAAACCATGGTGACAGTGGTGATCATACTGCTGTTCCTACAGCAATGACCACTTTCACATGTCCTCATCCTAATGTACCAGAGGAGTGCTTCTGTTTGACAGAATTTGGTATTGTTTGGGTTCTCGAAGAATTTTCTACACTATACTTTTCTGGATTGCATATGCATGGCAGAGGACTGGCTCAGTATGGGCCTCTTCATACTGACGATTCAATCTATACTCGCTGTAAGGCTTGGGAACGTTGGTGTGAACTGAAATATATTCCCTAGCAAATTCTTTTGAATGGAAGGAGGGTCTTCAACAATTCGGACAGATTTGGACTAGATATGATATGAGGACAAGGAACTAGGTGATATAGGTTGATAGATGAGGATGATAGGTGATAGATGAGGATGTAGATGGTAGATGATAGGTGAGGATAATGAGAGAGAGATAAGGATGATGAGTGACAAGGAGGATAAAGGATGACTGTGGATGATGATTAAGAAGTAAAAGGTATACTAACTCCTTGGTTCAGAGCCCTAGGTGGTGCTAGGCTGCTACTGAGTTGGTGGAGTGAAAGAAAGTATATTGGGTCCCACTGATGTTTGGGGGGGGAGAGGAATCTCCCCCTTTCTGCTAATCTACAACTGTATATATACTAGTAGAGAACAATAGACTACTAATTTAGGGTACAATGGAGAACAATAAAACAATGAAAAGGGTTGTAGAACAATGGAAACAATAGGATCTATAATACAATAGAGAACAAAAGAACAATGAGGTCCATGACACAAACAATGAAAGGAGGACAATAAGAACAATAGAACAATAGAAAATACAAGGATTACCAAAAGGGAAGAACAATAAAGACAATAGAATGATGAAACAATAGAACAATGAGTCTCTGCTGATGATCATTTGTTCTATCATCAATCTCTGATGCTGAGAGATTTCTGATTTACAGATCTGAAGGGATAATTCCATCTTCCATCTTTGAGACTATCCTTTCCTGATAGTACAGTTGTGTGAGAAAGCTGGTTTGGTGCACAGCCTGAACTGGATGTGCACATCGTGTCACCATCATCTTGTACCCTCCTCAAGTCATTCTGAATGGAGAGTCTGTGCTTGTGTTTGCTGCCTTGCTGTACCCTCCAGATCCCTGTCATGCCTGTCAAACACAAAATAAGAGGAAGTGCTGGGCAGCTAAGGACACTGAGAATAGTGATATGGATGAGGATATGGATGATGAAGATGATCGCCCTGCCAAAACCTCCCAAAAGCAATCAATTGATCTCTTGAAGACAACTCTTTTGAAATTACCTATGGAGTGGCACCACCGTGGGTATGTAATCTCTTCAATATTATAAACTATGTAGTCCCAAGAACTGACCTTCCTCTGAATCAGTACACATCAATTATCCCTGGGACAAAACTATACCGAACAAGCCACATATCTCAGTGATGGTGGAAGCTTTCTTGCTCCGAAAGATCACTTCAATCATGGCATTCAATCTCTCATGCAGTGGATCAACGGTATAATTCAGCAATTTCCTCCTCAATATTTCACATGATATGACAAAGACAAGCTTCTCAGTGCATTTTTGATGGAGCTAGAAGGCATACATGTCACTGCAGAACCCTGGGATCTAGGTCCAGGATGGATTGGAGATGACATTAAGATTGGGTCCCAGTCTGATGTCTGCATTGAGTCAATGACACCTGAGCAGATTGTACAATGATGGAATACGAATGATAGCACCAATTCAGCTCTGTATGGTAATGCCAACATTGAAAAGGTCGAGGCAGAGTTCTACACCCTGGCTGAGGAGATAGGATGAACAATTCCTCTCAATATCAGTGCCCTCAGTAAGACAGTATGGCCCCTAGGAGGAAGACCACACATTGCTGATCCTCAAAGTAAACAAAGTAAGTTGGAATAGAAATTTCTTTGGCATTGTATTGATTATTTTTGAATGCCAATAGATTATGTTTCCCAGACCCAGAACAGTAATGGGAACAAGGATCCATTGCTGAAAACAAGAAGTGGGTGGTTTCTTAAGTGGCTATCCTACATACTAATCAACTGTTAGAGCATAAACCACATGACCAACTCAATCCTCATCCATCTAAACAGCAAAATGTAGAAGAAGAATGAGCTACATCTACCAATGATCATAAGCTTATATCCTAAGCTACTAGCACAAGCTTATAGTATATTAGCAATGCATGTTTTTGACCGAGAAGACTTGGAATTGATACTTGCAAAGGTTGAAGCTCCCACCAGTGCCCAGCTCAATTCCTACTTTGACATCAAATATTCCAATGCCAGCTTCATTGAAGATTTGCTTTATGCTGGGGAGTCGAAAGAGTCATCATTTTTGCTCCTTCACAGGCTCTTATCTTGTTGAGCTGGCAGCAACCATCAACATGTTCTTGCTTATCGAGCAAAAATTGTTTATTGACAGCAAGAACAACTATCTAAAATGGTGCTGTGGGGCTGTGTGGATAAACTGTTGAACAATGCTTGGGAATCTCACAATGACTTCTTCAATCCTCTGTGCAAACTTTTTCACCATGTCTCCTCCCTTCTTACAACAAACTGAGGCCAAAGCATATGCACAACAGATTACCTCCATGACTGGCCTCAGGAATGTATAGCTAATTTCTGGCCCTGAATTCCCTGCATTGACCCAACTAGTCAGGCTATTATCGATGTCTGTCATGATCTTATGTCACAATGGCTAGGTTTGGGCCAAGATGCATCATACAAGAGTGCACAAGTCATGCAGTTCTTCATTGATCAGCTTGGTGCTGAGGCCACTTTAATTGATCTTCGGAAGTTTGATATATCAACCTCCTTGAGAATGGAGGATCTGCAGTCAAAACTCAAGAATGTAGCTGTATATAATGAAGATAGCACTGAGAGGTCGTTGCTATGACAGATTGCCAGTGTTTCTGGTGCACCCAACCAAGCTAATCTGACTGCAATCCTGGTAAGCAGTCTTCTATTTTCTCAAGCTAAGATCACTTATATATTTGATATCTCAGCAAAGAACACCTCGTTGTGATAGACTAGTCGATGGTTCATTACTACCATTCTCCCAAACTCCCAGAATATCAACAATGCCGGGATCTGCAAGTGCTTCCTCTAGCACAAATGGCTCTCTCCAAGGCCCATCATCACCACTAGCTTGTTCTCAACTCCCACCTTCAAATGCTCCTAGTGCTGGAACTCACAGTGATATCAAATGACTTAAACTGATGTTTGAGCTGCTGTATCCCCTTCTTGATGGATCATCAGAGCCTCATTCACCTTTCAATGAGACTCTGGAGCTCACTGCTGCTGCTTGCAACTTTATTGACTATGTCAGTGCCAATACAGATATGTGGAGCATTTTCTGAGATCTTGCCAGTAGCCATCTCTGGTCTCAACAGTCTGGTGGTCACTGGGATTCTGATAACTTGCAAACACCAGCAGGATTTTTTAGCATGCTTGTATGTTGAGGAATCCTCCATTGTACAGTGTATTTGGAAGACCATAATAATCCTGTTTTTTTTTGCTGATGAAGATGCCTGGAATGCAATTTGCTATGGATCGCTGCAGCACTGAGGAGAACAGTATTTCTGCAATAAAAAGGCCTACAGCAAATGGCCCAGTAGCAAGTGAACATCTGCCAACACATCACAGTACTGGAAAGCTGCCTCTAATTCCAACCACAACTCGTTTCTGACTGCAGCAGAACCCACACCTTTCCTTGATCTCTGGAATCACTTCAGAAATAGCAAAGTCCAAGGCTGGGACAAGGAACATCACTGGATCAAGGTCTTTCCAGAGATTGGTCCTTTACAGGCATATCTGATTGCATCAGACTATGCAATTGCAGGGTTGGCAACCATTCCAACACCCGCAGAAATGGCCAAGGTCATTCTAACAATCAATTCCAGTGGTATCAAGGGCCTTTGTCTTCTGAATTTGCCCTGGTCAAATGAAAACGAGATTGCATCATCACTCCAATATGTCTATGAATATCTCTTGCAGGAAATACCAACCATGCAGCAAGAACAAATGAAGTTTAACATATTTGTCATTGAGCATTCCTTGTGTAAGTATTCTTCATTTAAGTGGTTGAATAATGATAAGTTCCATATGATGGAAAATCTCTTAGCCAGGTATGTGATTCAAACTGCATTGAGACCTAGCAATTCTTTACTCAAATCTTTTTTATCATCTTCACAGACATTTTAGAACTGCAATTTAGACATGTTAATAATCATCTATGAATGTGAATAGAAAGAATGCACTATAGCTTAGTTGTTAGTGTTTCATGTGAGGCTAAATCTTGCTCCCATCTGTCTGTTTTGACTTTAATTTGTTGATATTTGTTAACCCTTTTTTTTTTTGCTACATCCACCTTTTCCAGCACTTTGCAAAATGTCTCAAGCATCCAGTAACTCTGCCATTGCTCAAAATATCTCCATGGAGGAACTGGAAAAGGTACAACTTTTAAATTTTGTATTGGAATGGGTTAGTAACTAATACACTCATTGGAACAGAGAGTGAAAATTCTCGAGCTTCAAAACCAGACACTCACTGCCAAAAACAGGACCCTCCAGGCAGGCAAGACTGGTCCTCAGTTGATCTCTGACTCGACCCCCTCTGAATCAGTCAAAAGTGTATCCTCTGTGGATGATGCAGATACTGAGAAGAGTATTCTCTCCAAAGCAGATAAGAGAAAATTGTGGCATTGCGGTGGTGCTCTCATTGTGTTTTGCCATTTGTGGTGGGAGAAATAGCATGTTTTTGGTTATCCAAAAGAAAAAACCTTAGAAGAACTGTCTCAACTTTGTTGGGAACTCGTGGACCTCAACAAGACGAAATGCAATGATCAAAATGCTGTGCAGAATCTCAAGATCAAGAAGGGAAGAGTTGAAGAATGAATCTCTCTCCTGCGCATTGTTGATGCTCTTTACAAGGAGGTCCCCAAAAAATTTCACAACATGCTCAAGTACAATTATAGTGAGGTAAAAAATTTGGTGTGTTTCTTTCCCGGTGTGTCCTTTCTGTTGATATTAATGACTATGGCTTCAGATGAAAGTGGCTGCTTCTTCAATGAGGACAACCCTTACTCTCCATGCAAAACGTTCAGCAGCTTCCATTTTTGCAGATGTCCCAATCCCTCACACTACCTTCATTCCTGGATATGATCAAAGCACCGATGAGCAGTGTTTGAAACTCCTTGGATTTGATGCAGCAAGGAGATGATACGAGCAGAGTCCTATAGCCTTGCATTCAGTTATTCAAGGCAAAATGCCAAACCATACAGTTTTTCAAGCTCCAGCGCTTATCAAGGTATGATGACAATTTCATCTTTAGTACAGCGCTTTTATCAATATTGTATGGCAGATCCTTAGTATAACTTTACATGGTGAAACATCACTTCATTCCAATAAAAAAATGAAGGGTACACATGGGGACCTTTGGGGTTTCACACACATCATGGCTGGAGCTGTTGCAGGATCAGCTATAGTGGTGATCTCTTATGTCTCAAATATCATCCAGCTGCACCATAACTGATGACATACATATTTAGGCTTGATACCTCCTATCACATGACCCATTGTTTCAGCCTGAAGGAGAGAGAATCAGTATTCCATACTGCCACAACTGTGACTTCTACATCTGAATGATTGAGTCAACCCTTGATCTTGATTCAACATAGCAAACTTTCGACCTTTTCAATAAACACCTCTTTTCACCTGGGGCACATCAAGTAGGATTCATCATCACTGATGCTGGAGAAGAATCCAATGATGCTGAAGAAGAAATGCTTTGGGCTTTACAGGAGCCAGAGTTGGACCACCAAACTGAAGTCAACATCTCAATTGATGATGATGATTGGTCAGCAATAGTGATGCTATTGGCGATGTTGATGCTGCTCCCACATGCCAATATTGTGGGCACTACTAATTCATCCTCTTCGGAGCCAGGCTATGTGGAAATATCTGACAATGAATCCCCTGCCATCACTGATACCATCACTGACACCATTGCCATCAGCAAGGTTTTGTAGATGCCAGTCATCTCAGAAGATCTATCCACCCATGTGTCTGTAGCCAAACCAGCCCAAGATCGAGGTTGAGGAGGAGGCAAAAAATCTACTTGTGGAGGTGTTTGAGGGAAAGGATCTCAAGGCAGCGGTACTAAAGGTCATGGAGCAGGAGCTGGAGTGTCTGCCAACAGTAATGTTGTTGAAGCTCCCTGAGGTTCAGGTGGTCAGAAGCTTTGCTCTAGAGGTGGTGATGTACAATCCCCCACCCCCATCATGAATGCAGCAGATAATGATTTAGATGAGATAGTTGAGGAAGATTTTGAATATGGTGCAGCTGGCCCTACTTAGTTTAGCTGTTGTGATGATCTGTTAGCATAGTTCAATATGATGTCATTGGGCTGGTTTTCCTACTTTCTCAAGCCTAAAACAAAAGAAATCATATTTGTGGGTTGACTACATTTGTATAGTGAGGTGGGGATGATAGTATTATATTAACCTGATGAACATAAATATATATAGATCTCATAGTATACTGGTTATATTATCTAGTTGAATTTGTATTTGTAATTTTATTATAGAAGTTGCTGGTTCAATTCTTGGTCTGTGTAAAGTAAAATATTTATTTCATTTCTCCTACTGGCTTATATAATTGCAATGACTTAGCTACTAGTTTGTTTCTGACCCACCTTGGGAGGCTTGGTGGGTCTAGAATTGTATCTGGAATTCTCCAATTCTTTTAAAATCCAGAAATTTTCTAGTTATTAAAATTGATTAAAATTCACCAGTTGTCACCTCTCCAGCCACTATTTAAATCCATAAAAATTGGTTACTGATTGTTATAAATCAAAAAAATTCTCATTCAGTCATTTCCTAGGATAGCTTTAAAATTAATTTAAATTTTTGATGAGTATTCTCTAAATCAATTTAAATCTTAGACCGGTACTATTCCCTACTTGATTTAAATCAGACTTTAATGTCATTGAAATTATAACAGAGTCTGATTTAATTCTTGGACTCTCTAGAGGTAATCAATTTTATGGCATCTCAGCTGATTTTGGGATTTTCAGCTATTTATTCTAAAAAAAATCGAAAAAGTTCTGGATGCAGAATGTCTGACAAGACATGGAAGACTGGCAAGCGTGGCTACCTTGATGATCATCCCCTAGCTGTTCTAATCATGCTTATTCATCTGTTCCATCCACAGTACAATCTGTCCTCGCTCCATCTACTATCCTCATCATCTGTGCCAGCTGCATCAGCCTCTACATGAACCAGTTCCTCACTGGAGAACTACCGACCACACACATCCTTAGCAGAGCATACCTGCTTCTTGCTCCCCATCCTCATTGCTCTGCAAGGCACAAGTTGCTCATACTGTACTCCCCCAATCTTCAGTAGCAAAATATCCTCTGATGCACACAAACTTTGTTCTTGGCAAGCAGCACATATCCATCTCAGTTAACAAAACCTTCATCGCTGCTGTCTCTATCCATGTTCGTGAGGTATGCTCAATCACCGAACCACGTTGGATTAGGATGAAGAACTTGGGAGGATCGCTTTTAGGATTAGTTTACAGTTTTTCAGCTGGAGTCAACATGCATGTCCTTCATGATGTACCATCCAATATGCCTATTATCAGTTTGAATGTCGATCATAATTGATGATGTCATTTTTCTCTCTTGCAGTTAACTACCTATTTCTTGCACACCAAAACAAATGGCTCATATATGAAGTTTTTTTTTTCTTCTTGCTCAAGCCACTGGAAATCATACATCCTCTTGCTTGGAATATCTGTCCTTCCACAACTTGACATTGAAAAGAGACAAGCAGTAGGTTGAAAAATTAGATAGGTTCAGGTTGTGCGCCATGCACCAGCATCGAGAAGCAGAATCACACAAACTTGAGGATGTCACAGCATGAATCCTGTCGAGAGAAAGTAGTAGAACATGTTGAGCATAGTTTAGATTATGATGCAGATATTTCCAGGGTTGGTCACCCTCCTCGTGGGATATAAAAACATAATCCTTTGGCACTAACTGTTAGCATTGGAATGACTAAACTGGTGAAAGAAAGTGGATCTTTTTCTTCTGTGGCAAACTAATGCACCTTGAAGAAATAAAGGTCAGGCTTCCATTTCCACATCCTCGTCTGCCATGGAGGTTATCAGGCTTTTATTATGTGGCCTGATACTTGTCTAATTTCTGACCCTTCCTTCTCAGACAGTTGCTTTCTACTGCATCTTCGCCATGACACAGAAATAGATATAAAAGAAAAGGCCACAAAAATCCTTTATGCTTTTGAAGATATACCATTTGGGTCTCAGGTTCTCGTTCTTTCTTTTTATCCTGTACTCATGGGCGAGGAGAATTCTGCATTTGCTTGTGTTTTTTTGCGTTAATTTTCATTTCAAGTGAGTTCATTTGTGTTTCCATCATTGGATGTATATAGTGTCATTTGTATGCCATTGTCTACAAATGCGAGGGCTATTTAATGTTTTTGAGTCCTTTGAATATATTTTAATTTTCAGATGAGCATAGTATGTCAGAACAATGTTATATATACTTAATAGAGGTAATTCAGCTGTTTAAAGTGCAACATACATAAAATATGTCACATACAGAGTGCCCCAGATACACAATTAATTGACTGCAGGTCTAACCCAAGTCCCATTCTATGAACACAATACATCAACTTCACGATGGTTGTGTCTGAATCATTAATGCACACATTAACTTAATTTACGCATGCATTTTGAACATTCTCGCAAGCATTTAAATATTCACACAAATGCAGAGGCAGCTCACGCATGTCAAGAGACAAAAACGCATGCATTACAAGGTTTGAACGCAAGTGTGACATACTCATCACATTTGCATTTCACTGGAGTTGAACTTGCACAACATGCTTTTCATCCTACTGTAACCTCATATTGAGTTATTTTGTATATCTTTTACTATGAATTACCTTAAAATTGTCTTAAAATCCCAATCAATATTCATAACAATGGTTTAATAGTGCCATCGAAGCATTCCATTACCTATGGGGCTACAGCTCCTGTGACAAGAAGCAGGACAGTATTCTAGTGTCTACAAGTGAGAATCATTGCTCTCTGATTGTCTGCAGCTCCACCTAGCAGGTCGGCAATGATTTTTATGGAATCGGAATCAGCTTCTAGGAGCCAGGTGGCTATTGCATGCCTAATTCTTTTCTGTTCATTTAAGTCATTAGGGAGACATCTTTCAAGTACATCATTGAGACTTATGAGGATACCCATGAAATTTTTGAGGCAAGATCTGTGTAAGAACTCAGGGTTCACAAGTAGGCAGAAACTTGAACTAATGTTCATAGCAATTGGGTTAGCCATGGTCTACTAACTACAAGGCTTTTATACTAACAGAATACATAGAATGTAATAGAATGTATCACTGTATCACTGATAAAGGAGTGCATCCAGGGAATATGGGAAGAATAAACAAGAATATTCATGCAAGCTCTGACATCTAAGAATAGTGATCCAAATTCTAACAAGATCTCAAGTTGGCAGGCTTCTGCCATGGCATAAGGGACTGGGTTATGTCATGCCATGACATGTCTGCAGGTGAAACGCAAGGATGTCATGCACGCAAATGTAAATGCATTTCAATGCAACTGCCTTTTCAGGAAACACATGCATTCAAATGCAAACACAAGGCAATGCATCCATGCATGTGGATAACGCAGAATTCACTGTGCCCTGTACTCATGGTTATGCTGTTGAAAATTAAAATTGTTGGAAAACAGGGTATCAGTTTGTTCCCAGGGTCACATGCATGGTAGCAAGCCAATAGTATTGCACTTGGCTGAGCTCTGCAAACACATGAGGATCTACTCTATAGTACCTACTTTTATACTAAATACTATTTTACTAGAACTTTCCATGCTTTTCTCCTGACTTCTATCTTAGTAAGCAAACTTGGCATGATGCCAGATTGCCAAATCCCAACAAAAATGAAATGGTAATTCAGATGTGAACTTGAGCACAATGGAAGGAATAAAAGTAACCCAACACTATGCTTGTTATTCCTCCAGTGGGATTCCAAGGGGGGGTTGGAAATAAAATCCCAGACAGGGGTAGGAGGGAGGGGGGGGAGGGGTAGTAACCTTAAACACAAAACCTCACCTACCATATATAGGCATTTTGGGGGTCTGATGGGTGCCATTAGCATGAAATAATAGCATCTACATTTAAAATGAAGATATTTAGCTCACACATACATTTGTAGTCTGTTTTTCACCTTGTGAAAAGTTACGGTGTTACTGCTTAAGTCCCTGAGAGATTCATGTGGTCAAAATGATTATGAGAGCATTATAAATCATATCTATTATAGATATATTACTGCCATATATGGTAGGAGGGGGAGGGAGGAGGGAGTCCCCTCAGCCTTAAACATGAAAATGTAGGTCATGTTAGGGATTTTATTTCCAACCCCCCCTTGTGGGATTCGAATCTGGGTCATACTTAATTCACCTTGATTAAGTTACCCACTATGTCTCAAAGGCATATATTGTTCACATTGCTACACCTGAATCTTACCAGACCCAATACAAGGGACAAGCTGTCCCAAAGTTGGGCAGTGTGCCCATTCAGAAGACTATAGGGACCACTAGATTCCCCATTTATTACATGGATAGACTTTGTGCTATGGAAAGGTATGCGAAAGTGAAAATGGCTTGTCACAAAAGGATTTTCAGATTCTTTGACCAGGTCAGAGAAGATAAAATAACTTGAATGCAAACTTCATACTACAGTACTTTCAATGGAGCCCAGGAGTGATAGCAGCAGGTTGGGCATCCTAGACTTGCAGGTGGATGCTCAATGCAGTGCATCCTAAATGATGTTTCCTGGGTGATTAATGCTCACTAGGAACAGCATGTATGACAGAAACGAGTAAATACCATATGATTTTGTATAATTTTGTAGGTGATAACTGGCAGAGATAGCACAAATAATGTAGGGTAGCTAGCCACTATGCTGTTACTTCATTCTAATAAGCTTGCAGTTTTGGATGCTTGATATGAAGAGGCATGGGCACAGTGAATTTCGCATTTTCCTGATGCATTCATGCATTTGTTGCATTTGCATTATTGAGCATGCATAGGAAAAAATGTGTTGATGAGTTCAGTGCATTTCCATGTGTGACAAGCATGCATTGTTCTATTACTTTGTTTTCTGTACAGCCTATTCCACTAGTGTTAATGTTTGACTAGAATTTTACATTTGGGTGTCCTATTTGGATCTGAATTTGAGGTGAAATTTTAAGTTAATCATGATAATACATGGCACTCACATTTATCTGTATTGGAAGCAAGGTTTTGATGAAGGCAAGCTTGGAGCTGGAGAAGAATAAGAAAGAGGAGGTGTAGGCCCACACACAAGCTGAGAATGATCTCCAAAAGCAGAAGGCAACATCAGTGGCTGCAGAGGTTGGCTATACAAGATAATAACAGGTCAAACTTAAGTAGATGAGAAAAGACTGACTGGCCTTTATTGGGCCTTGGGGCTCAATGTCAACAAGAAAAACTGAGGAGAGGACCCTTGATCAAGAATCACCACCATGTGGGGTTCAGTGTCTAGCCACTTCAAGACTGGCTCAAGGGATTTTGCTCTTGTCAAGGTGTCAAGCAAAATAATCAGTCATTCCTGCACCTTCACTGGTCAGGAGAAATGTCTCATAGTCTTGAGATGTCCCAGAATTTCTGGCTGGAGCCACTAGCTATCTCTATGTAGTAGCTAGCCAATGTCCTTCAAATTCCTATCCCATGGGTTTTTTCCTCTTCAAACAGGCTAATCCCTGACCTGAATGCCCTCTTGCCCAGTCTTCCCTTGCTAGCAATGGCCACTATCCTCCCCCAATTTGCGAGTTTGAGGCACTAGCCACTGAGGATGCAAATCTGTGACCAACCACACCAACCAGTGATGAAGTCACATCATGCAATTCATACCCAATGTCTACATCCAGCATCTTTGCCTCAAGATGCTTGAGATGAGATGAGCAACAGCACTCTTTCATCTCGACACTGACCTCACATCCACAGGAGCAGTCTGGAAAAGTGCCACTCAAGCAGGGATTGGATTCTATTATGATCTCATGGCTATCTTATCTTATCACGTTCCTCATAATCCTGCTATGCCAATACTCTGATCCTGATCGCACCCAAACATGCTGGTACCACGTGTACAACATGCCACTACAGACTCTTGTACTATACATAGACATGAACCAAACTGTATATAAGTAGCACGACTGCAGGTCTTACACCTCAGTCTCGAACTAAAGTTTATTCACCTGATAACTTGACTCTAAACTCACTCTCTAATACTAAGCGTGCATGCCCCTGCGAACAAACCTGTGAGCAACTTATACATGCCTGACCAAAGTGTGAGTCACGTGTAGTTGTTTGTTCTTGTTTGTTCTATTGGTCACTAACAATTAGTTCAAGACTTTCTTAACTCTTCACCAATGTTGACGTTGATGAAGACAAATGAATGAACCCTATCGAACAAACCATCACCAACTTCATTGGCTTACAAGGCTTTATAGCCCTAGCCTACCTTGCATTCTTATATGGCTACGAACATCAAAGAGCTGGGGAAACTATCCCCATTGAAACCACCATCGAGGAGGGAGAATGAGAGGACTCACCCCCTCCCTCCTCTTATGACGAATCCAGCAAAGATTTTCCGATCTGCTTCATCATCCTCTCAGACGACAAGAGCAGTGAGTCCGATGTGGGAGGATCAGCCACACCAGAAAGCTCAATCGATTCAATTGAGAATGAGCCAGGATGGCTCCAACAAAGGCAGCTGGAGAGACGTACTCTCGAGACCATTTGAGAGGAAGAAGAAGGGCAAGAGGAAAGCAGAAGCATATCCCCAACATCCATGGAGCAGTCGGCCACCCTCCCTGGATACAATTCCAATGGAAACTGCCTCTATCAAAGAGGACTTAGATATCATCTGGGAGAGGGAAGAGAGGCTGAAGATGGAGCTGGAAGCAGTGGCAATTCAGAAGGAGGAAATCAGGAGGAGGACAGTCCAAGTGAGGATGAAAGAAACCTCCCAGGACCCCACAATGACTGGTCTCCACTGAGACTCGATTTGGAGGGAAGCACCTGGCACTGGCATTATCGAGCTCACAACTGGGTGCCCACTGTCTTGGAACTCGGGTCGTACTTTGCACCCAGCAGGAGGGACTGGGACACCCCAGTCATTATTGATGACAGAGCCGGAGCTGCAACCACCGAACTTGATGGGTGTGGCCCCACATACGATGCCGACGCCAGCTGCGATATATGCAGACAGGTACAGGACTTCGCCGATGCCCAGCTCATAGCAGAAGGAATCGAACCCCCTTCCTTGGTCATCCCCTACACAATCTATCCGCTCGCAGCAGAACACCCCCTTGCTGCTCCAGTCCCATTCATTGCCCCATGGGTACGGGACCGACCCCAAAGGCCAGACTTTGACAATGTCATTCTCAGGGTTGAGGAGTGGGCCAGGATCATATGAAACTGGAACCGAATTGTCACTGGAAGCAGCGAACTGTTCGAAAGAACCCAAAATGTGGGCACCGCAAGGTGAAGAAACCTATGAGAGCCGTGGCAGAGGGCCACCCTCGATCTTGACCATCAACACAGAGAGGGCGAGTATAGCGAGGATGATGAGATCCCAGAATTCATGGAAGGATCTAGCTCGGGAGCCTACTGAGGCCGAGATGGAAGTAATGACATACCTAGAGATGCTGCGATGGATGCAGGAAAGAATTCAAGAAGAGTTATCGTGGAATGGATCGCCACAAGGAAGGTACTTCCGAGAAAAGAAGGCCACCCCGGAAGGAGCAGAAGTACTGTATAGGGAGACGGTGTACCACACAAACCTCCTGTGGAACGAGGTTTACCCAGATGACTACATAGACCCAGGGCAGCAGTACCAGGTACCACAAAGCCCGGAAACAGATGGAGAAATGGTGGACCTAAGCCACCTCTCCATACTACAACGAACCGGATATGTGGATCCAATCTGGCTCTTCATGGGAGCCAATACCCTGGGAAGCGGAGGAGCTGTCCTGGTACCAATACCAATGCCACCCACAGCACCAATCCCCATGGGACCAGTAAGCCCACACCATGACCCAGCCTTATGATCTCTGCCAAGACCAGGGGCAATACCGATACCACCAAATCCAGTACAACCACCGACGACGCCACCCCCATATATCGTTGGCATGGCAAACACAAACCCGTGAGCCCTGGTCAAACCCCAGTTGGCTGCCGTCCCAGAAAAATTCAAAGGAGAATCAGCGGACGTGGACAGGTTCTTCAATCAGTGCGAAGACTATTTTGCGGTGTTTCTGCAACAATTCACCATGAATGACTATGGGCTAAGCCCCAACCGAATAGTATTCTGCATGTTCCTTCTCACAGATAAAGCATTACACTGGTGGAATCATGCCAGGGATGACTATTATGATGCAAGCTGCGATCACCTCTGTTACCCAGCATACCACATGTTCAAACACATAGTAGAAGAACAGTTCAGGATGGACATGGAAGTAGAACTCAAGCTACAGGAGTTCAAGCGCCTGAAACAATCCAGCTACAAATCAGCCAAAGACTTCTTCTGGGAGTTCGAATGTCTGGCCAAGGAATCTGGGAAGTGCCACAATGAGGAATACATGATTGAGATCCTCAAACTGGCAATTTGAAAAAACGTGAAAACCATGATTCACGCTACCAGGACAGCACTACCATGCACCTACATGGAATGGAAGTTCTGAGTAGAGCAGATGGATTACAATTACCGGGTCAGGCAAGCCGAAGATGCAGGAAGGAGTCAGGGAAATCAGGGGTCGCAGGGCAAGGGAAAAGTCAGAAGCTCCAGAAATTCCCAAGGAGATAAGAAGACCGGAATGGGCATCACCTATGGAGGCCAGGGTCAGCCAATGGAGATAGACTGACTCCGAAAGGAAGGACAGTGCTTCTGATGCGGACATAAAGGGCATCACAAGCAAGACAACAAGTGCCTGAAGGACAAAAGCACTTGGCTCGTCAAGCACCAGCCCAAGTTCTCCCATGCTGAGATCCGCGCCATGTACCAAGAAGTACTGAAGGAGGAAGAATCAGAGGCAAAGATTGAGGAGGTAAAAGATGAGCTGGCGGCATAAGCAACAAACGCGTGTCAGCTAAAGACTTGATTTCATCTGGTGGTGCATCCCTGAAACCTGTGGGTTGGGCTAATAATACCTTTGTAGTACAAACAAATAACAATGCATCTATTTTGCCATGTTCCCACCAGATGGAAATTAAAGAGTTACAAAGATCCAAAACGGACAGTTATAAAGGAAAAGAGAAATACTGGGAATACCTCCAAGAAGGTGTACAGGAGATTCCCACTGCACATATCTGCACTGAACCCCATGCAACATCCTTGCCCACCGACCACATCATAAATGCATGGTCTGGCGGGGGGACACTCGGGATCAAAGTCACTCTGTCAGGGGCAGATGATGGCATGAGGAACAATGGAAGAGCGGCCGAGTCAATGAAGGTGGGGATCCCTCCCACTGATGGGGCAAGGGAATGCAGCAATGCACCAGACGTCGGTGCAGAGCTCCGACCAGAGGCAGCATGTACACACTGGACACAAATGACCAGCTGCCCTCATCATGGAATGGAGCTGCAAGAGGAGGCGCAACCTCCTAGCAAGCAATTGACTGACCTGCAAGCAGCAGTCAAGACGACTGGGCCCAATGAACCCCCTTTCCCAAGACAGGTGTGCAAACAATCCTTGGTACTAACACATAATGGCACCGAGGGCTCATGTCCCTCAGTGGGTGGGCCAGCGGGACCATTATGTGCCTCGAAACTTAATAAAAATACTGTTTCCATTGAAGAAGTACCTGATGAGGAGGATGACTACAGTTACCAACACCAGAAAAAAGGGGAAGACCCTGTGGAACACACAGCAGAGTACCCAGAGGACTATGAGGTAACCGAGCTAGAGGAGGAATACTACGATGACAAGTGGGACCACGGATGGTTAAAACCGCACAGCGCTGAATGGGTGAGAAGAAAGATTCACCAGGAGAAGACAATGGACGGCAAACTCGCCACCTTATGAATGTGGGTACACCCGTGATGCCTCATAGAGGTTAATGAAGACCTAGTCGTGGACCTCCAAGGATCGTCACAAGAAATGTACTGGCAGCGAGAACAATGCCTGCAAAACATGGAAGATCTTCGAGTACCACCACAGTACATCAGGGGAGGAAAAGGAAGAAGCGTAAACATCCAGGTCCAATTAGAAACCCTGGACACCAGCCAAACCCGAGCGGTAGATGCCCTCGTGGACAGCAGGTGTACTGGGAGCTGTATCAATCGATCCTTCATGGAAGAGCATCACCTCAATACAGTAAAACTCCCCAAGGCACAGGCCATATACAACGCAGATGGCAGTCGCAACCAGAGAGGAGATATCATGGAAGTTGTGGAACTTCGAATGACCATCAGGGATCACCATGAGAAGATCGACCTAGCCATTGTAAACCTAGGAAATGTTCCCATGTTCCTAGGACATGACTGGCTCAAAAGACACAACCCAATTATCAACTGGAAAACAGGGGCAGTATCCCTAGTACGATGCATGTGTCGGAAAATTCCCTTCGTACTCCCCGACGAAGATCCCAAACAAGCATGGGGAACTGAAGTAGAAGAGGGAGATACCATTTTAATTGTGGACTTCGAAGAAGCCTTCCATGTACGAGCCATGGGAAGTAAAGCAAACGAACTAGCCACCAAAGCCAACCAGGCCAGAAGCGACAAAACGTTCCAGGAGATAGTACCAGCACCATATCAGGATTTCCAGGACATATTCGCAAAAGAGAACTTTGACGAATTACCCCCATGCAAACCATGAGACCACGCCATCAAGCTAATCCCTAATGCCCAAGCAAGTCTGGACTGCAAGGTGTATCCGCTTAACCCAGCAGAACAAGAAGAGTTGGACAAGTTCTTGGATGAGAACCTGGAATCGGGACGAATATGACCCTCCAAATCCCCTATGGCATCTCCGTTCTTCTTTGCTAAAAAGAAGGATGGAAAACTCAGACCCATACAGGACTATCACAAGCTCAATGAGATGACCATTAAAAATCGATACCCGTTACCCTTGATCGGGGAGTTAATGGATCAACTCAAGGATGCGAAATACTTCACCAAGCTCGACGTTCAGTGGGGATACAACAATGTATGCATCAAACAGGGAGATGAGTGGAAAGCCACCTTCTGAACCAACCGAGGGCTGTTTGAACCCCTGGTCATGTTCTTTGGCCTCACCAACTCCCCTGCCACATTCCAGTGGATGATGAATGACTTATTCAAGGAACAGATAGCCAGAGGAGATGTCACCATATACCTCGATGATATCCTTATCTGCACCAAGGAAAAGGAAAAACATCGAGCGGTGGTATGAGAAGTGCTTGCCATATTACGAGCCAACAATCTCTTCCTCAAGGCAGAGAAGTGCGAGTTCGAGGTACTGGAGACCAAGTACCTCGGAGTCATAATCAGTCAAGGGTCGATATGCATGGATCCCATAAAAGTGAAGGGGATCATGGAATGGCCACAACCGATCAAAAAGCGGGAACTACAGTCCTTCCTCGGATTCACCAACTTCTACTGATGATTCATCCGGGACTACAGCAAGCACGTACGACCACTTACTAAACTTATGGGAAAAGAACAGGAAAATGTGTTTCAAGAAATAAAAAGGAAGCTGGCAGAAGAAGTAGTACGTACTGGCAATCCCCACACACAAAGGGAAATACCAAGTAGAGGCAGATGCCAGTGAAGGGGCCGTCGGAGCTGTGTTATCGCAGGAACAAGAAGGGAAATGGAGACCTGTGGCATTTCTTTCCAAAGTGTTAACCATCACAGAATGAAACTATGAGATCTATGACAAAGAGCTATTAGCCATTATGCTCGCCCTGGAAGACTGGAGACATTACCTTATGGGAGCATACCAGGAATTTGAGATCTGGATGGATCACCAAAATCTTCAATACTTCCGCAAACCCCAGAAACTCAACCGCCGACAAGCACGGTGGATTTTGGAGTTGGCAGAGTATCACTTCACCCTTCATCACAAGCATGGCATGGCCAACAAAAAAGCCGACCTGTTAAGCAGAAGGGCAGATCACAACCAAGGGAAGGAAGACAACGAATAAGTGATACTCCTGAAACCAGAAATGTTCAGGGCCCTAATCATGCCTGGGCAGGAAGAAGTTCACAAAAAGATCTGCACCGTTGACACGCGTGCAACGCGTTCACACATGTAATTTTGCGAATTCTAGGAATGCAAACGTGTGTGTGCCCCGTGAATAATATTAGAGTGCATGTAAGGCATAGAGCGCTACACACTGAGGCAGAAAGCACTATAATAAAAATAATATGAGTAGAGCGCATGGCTTAGACTTAGAACGGCACACTTGTGTCATTTAAGTGTGCAGTCTCAGTGCTTATACACACACACTGTGCCCTCCTCTGCAGTGTATCACTCAATTAAATTCACTGAAGATAATATATTGAAGGTGCTTTGTGCTACATTGATCTATGACGCGCGAACCCTGCTGATCCGGCAATCACCGAGAAACGTCATCCTGAACGAAGAATCAACAAGTCCGAATACTCTAAGGAGTTCTCGGCCGGAGAGAAATAAAACCCGCTGCCCATATGAAATATTAAACTAGAAATGGTTGCGCGGCAACCAATAAAATAAAACTCGCTCACTAGATAAGTTGCGTGGCACTGTAATTAAATCTGTGGAGCCAATAAGAAGACACATGCCGCATGGCACGACGAGGCTAGGCCTTGCCAAGTGGAGAAAACAGCGGTAGCATCCGTGCCAACACGGAGTGCTGAGTAAAATAATGATTACTATCACTACAGCTGACGTGGCACGCAAGGGAAGGGAGTCCGAGGTGGAGCGTTGTCTATTTTCAGTATTTACATTTCATATAGTTAATGGTAAATATAAGAGCGGTAGTTACAGGTAGTCAGCAAGTTTTCAGACCCCCGCAGTTGTACTATGAAGCAGCATGCTTAGTGTATGACGAAAGGATTTTATTTGAAGCTTCGAGCGAGAGAGTATTATTGAACTTAGAATTATTTTGAACACTCTGAGAGCTCGCGAGGCATGCCTTGCTCGAGCGCGCTTGATTCGTTCAAGTAAAGTACAGTAATTGATTGCACTCTACTTAGAGAATATTGTATTGTGATAACTTGAATGTGCATTTGTGTTTTTGGAACTTGATTGTGAATTCCGAGTTATTGCAAGTGGCAGAGGTTCGAACCCTTTGGCTTGTCAGTAATCTCTGAGGTTTTTTTGGTTTATTCCCAAGTGGCATAGGTTCAAACCCTGTGGCTTGTGGACGTGTTTTCTGTGTTTGTGTATCTCTGGATCGCATAGGTTAGAACCCTGTGGATCTACGAACGGGTTTTGAAGTGTTTTCTGCTTGGAGCGCAAGGCTTTAAGTCGTGTTAAGTGTATTGTGAAATGTTGTGGACACTTGTGTGTTGCGCGCGATGTATTTTGAGGGTTATACGTTCTTGTAGAACATTTGGGGGCTTGCGAAATAATACTTTTGCCTTGAGGCCGAGCGATTCTGTCGCTCACCTCCTGTTCCAAAAGCATTTGGACTTAGAAGATTATTATATTGCTAAGCGCGCTATATTATATTGTAACGTGCAAGGATTATTTCAATACTACTGCTATTGTGTGCTTGTATTGCACATCACCCCCGAACTACTGAGGGTTTGTGTGTGTGTGAGTGTGAGTGTGGGTGTGTTAGTGTTATATACGCTAGTGCATTTCTAGCTTGGCGTGCACAGAGCCTCTTCACCGTGCTCTGGGACGTGACATGATGGGATAAGGGAATCGAAGCCTCCCTTCACCACCTGCAAGGAATCACTCAAGAAGCAGGGCTCATGTACTACAACGGGTGCCTATACGTACCACGGGATGCAACATTGAGAGGGGAATTAATTGCCATGCACCACGACCACATCATGGCTGGACACCCGGGAATCGAGAAAACCAAGGAGCTCGTGCAGAGGGAGTACTGGTGGCCCAAGCTCAAAAATGACATAGAACGATATGTCAAAGGCTGTGAGGCATGTCAACACACCAAGACTAACACCAAACAATGGCGAGCCCCACTACACCCACATGCAATACCCTCCAGACTCTGGGAACACATAACTGTTGACATGATCAGGCCCTTACCAGAATCCAATGGGTACAACGCCATCCTAATGATTGTCGATCGATTCTCTAAAGAAGTCATACCCATACCCTGTAATACAGAGCTCACGGCCCTCGGATGGGCCCATATCCTCAGGGACCAGGTGTGGGCCAAACACAGAATGCCCCAGAAGGTGATCTCCGACCGTGGACCACAATTCGTTTCCAAGTTCATGAAGGAGCTGTACAACATGCTACAAATCCAAGGAAACCCATCCACAGCATATCACCCACAGACTGACAGACAAACGGAAAGGGCGAATCAGGAGATTGAAAAGTACCTCCGCATCTTTATCAACCACAGACAAAATGATTGGAGCAAATGGTTGCCCCTCACCGCATTCCAACATAACAATCGAAAACACTCTGCAACCAGGTACTCCCCGTTTGAAATCAATCACAGACAAAAACCCCACTTGGTGCCCCTACAAATCAAGGAAGGAATTAACCCAGCAGCCAAGGAATTCATGGCTGACATTCAAAAGGTACATGAACAAACAATGAAGGCACTGAAAAAGGCAGCAGAAACAATGAAAAAACAGTATGACAAACACCGACAACCCGCCATGGAATACCAGCCAGGAAACAAGGTCTGGCTTGACTCGACAAACCTTCACCTCCCCAGACCAATGAAAAAGCTGGGTGATAAACACGTTGGACCTTTCGAAGTTTTATCCAAACATGGAGCATCCACCTACAAACTTCGGCTACCACCAACTTGGAAAATTCATGACCGCTTTAATGAAGCACTCCTAACTCCCTACTATGCCCCGGAGTTCCCAATCCAAATACAGCCCTCCGCTCCACTCCCAGACCTAGTAGATGGACAAGAAGAATATGAGGTAGAAGAGGTGGTAGACCGACAGGAATGAACTAGGGGGCACGGCAGGAGGTGACACACTAGGATGGAATACCTGATCAAATGGAAGGGGTACCCACATGAGGAAAACATGTGGGTAGATGAACAAGAGCTGGACAATGCCAGGGAAGCAATCAAGGATTTCGAACAAATATCCTTCATCTCCAGACCACCAGCCGACTGGTGGGAAGATAGCGACGAATCAGACAGCTGGTCAGAAATGGAATCCATCACCGAATCTGAAATAGACCACCCCCTCATACAAGCAATACAAGAATACCTAGTAAAACCCAATGCACCAAGTCTACTAGGTGCACACTTGCCATATACGACAGCAGTCAGGATGACTGCCTTAACCGGGGGGTAATATTATGATCTCATGGCTATCTTATCTTATCACATTCCTCATAATCCTGCTATGCCAATACTCTGATCCTGATCGCACCCAAACATGCTGGTACCACGTGTACAACATGCCACTACAGACTCTTGTACTATACATAGACATGAACCAAACTGTATATAAGTAGCACGACTGCAGGTCTTACACCTCAGTCTCGAACTAAAGTTTATTCACCTGATAACTTGGCTCTAAACTCACTCTCTAATACTAAGCGTGCATGCCCCTGTGAACAAACCTGTGAGCAACTTATACATGCCTGACTGAAGTGTGAGTCACATGTAGTTGTTTGATCTTGTTTGTTCTATCGGTTGCTAACAGATTCCTGCCATCCAGAAATGAGCTGAACAAAGGACACTGGCGATGTACAGTCTTCCCTTGTCCTAAGAGAAACAAAGACAGTTAGAATGCCTATAAAAGGCCATAACCATCCCTAGTCCCCCTCTACCCACCCAAATAGCCACCCTGTCTTCTACCGCTGTTGCAAGCTCCATCTCCTCTGGAGATAATCCAAACAAAAAGCAGAAAGTGTTGGAGTCCTCATCTAGGCCTCAGGTGCATTCACTACTTCTTCCCAGACTATTTGCCTCTGATCTTTGATTAGGAATCACACCAAATAGATAACAACAAGGACTGAGAAGCTCGATAAAAAACTCCCAAGCCCACGAATCCTCTCCTGATGCCTTATGAGCCCCCCAACCCTCGAAACACTGCAAACCTGCCCACTGCTGAGGAAGCCTTTCCATACAACAAACTCTCCTGCTCCAGCAAAAAACCCTCCATTCTCCCTGTGGGACCTGCCACCCCCCTTCACTGATGCCACTTTCCCCAAGGTATATGTGCCTTGGAACCACCTCACTGCAGGATTCCCAGAAGATCTCTGGAAAGACATCACAGCCTCCCCCAACTCCTTCATCACAGTGATTCCTTATGGTGCTGGACCAAAATTTTACTCTGAAAACCCAAGAGCTGATCTTCTCCTCATGGAATTCCTCAATAGGTTTGACTTTCCAGACAAAGGTGCAATCATGGCATTCTACCCTGTGGAAATGGGGGAAGAAAGAAAAGGGAGGAACAAGGAGGAAGGCTGCAATTGGAAGAGTGTCTTTGACAAACCATGGCCCCTCATTGTTACCAGTATCTCAGATGACTTCATGAGATTCAATGCTTCACTGTCCCCTCACATGTGGTGTGGAATTTTGTCCCTTTCAACCCCAAAGCTCTCACATGGGTTATCACTGCTTTCCAGGGAAATGTTGTCTACAATGATCCCCCCCTCATTGCTGAAGCCCTAGCTTGTCTCAAATGGGCAGTTTGGTGTGATATCCCTCTACAAAACCTCATCAAATGCATCACTCAGGCCCAGGATAATTTCGGAAACCCTGTTGAGCTCACCGTTAGGATGGCACAATCCTGATGCCTCCTTTATGTTGAAACAAAGAATCTCGATAACAACAAAGGACCTGTCTTCATGCTCATGGGGGAGCCCATCACCAATGACCTAGATCTCCATCAGGCATTCATGGCTCATGTCTGATGGCTTCAGATTTGTGTCAACTGTCAGCAGCTTCTGAATGTTGACAAGATAATTGGCTGTGATTGGTGCAAGAATCAAGACCATCTGAGCCATGCTTGCCCCTTCCCTGGAATAGATTCAGCATGGTATGGGCCTACTGCTGAAGAACTTCGACTTCACATGATGGAACCCCCCAAAAACCTGGGTCATAAATGGAAGGAGGGTGATGCAAAGCTATGAAATACAAGACTGGTATGCTCATTTCAAATGAGATTGTGCCTGAGCACCCCCAGCATCTTGCCATTGCTGTATATGGATAAGGTCTTGTGATTTTTATTAATCAGACTTGTTATTTGCTATAAGCAGCTATAGACTCAAAATAAATCAATATATAGATACTTAAATAATTTATCAAAATTCTGATCTGGGTTCACGAATAGCTGAAGTCAAGGGAGTAAATGAGATCCTATCTCAATCCTATCTTGGTCCATCATCCGGCTCCTCACTCATCAATTTAGGTATGATGCTTCTCTGACCTTAGAGCTTGAGGATGCAGTTAATGTCATATTTGCACTGAAAAGTCTATTAATTGGGAGATATCACGATGGGACGATCACTGAAGCAGTTTGCTGACCAATATTGGTGCAAACCTGAAAAGGCCTGTATCGATGAAATCAGCACCACAGAAGACCAATTTGGTGCAATTCTTGACACCATTATCCTTGCAAAGGTGGTGGACATGGCCTGCATCTTTTCATGTATCCCGACTCGTTCATACTATCTCAGCTTTCGTGAGTTAGTCATTTCTTGAATGTGAGAGCCTTCCTAATCCTGTCTGGTAGATTCGGGAGCTGCTGGAGCAATGGACCATGAAGTTGAATGAACTTTACACATTGCTTGGTGCATATAGGAACAGATCAATGCCAAGTCCATGGGCAACTAACCAACAAGAGAATGTCTATCGTGATATTTGCCTCCTGGTGAACAACCAGAAGGATGAGTCCATCAAAACCTACACCAATGCCCTTTGTATTTTGGATGGCATCGCTTTTCATATTCGTTCAGTGCTTTGCCTTGTAAGAGGATCCAACACTGTTTAAATCAACTTCTGATTGTTTCTTTAGCATGGTGAAAACTTTCATTCGTAAAGATAAGATTCCCTTAGTATTCATGGTACTTGCTCTAACTGTAAGGTTTGAACACTCGGACCACCTCAGAACTACAATGATCTTTGAGGAGACTTTTGAACAAATGTGCAATGTTGGAAGAAAGCTTTCATTGATGCTGTTGCGATATCACCACTCCTGCTCATTCTGTACCCAGGTTCTGGGGAACATATCTCCATCTCGCTTACTTTACAGGTAGGAGTTTTTTTTTACCATCTCGCAAAGGTATCACTGATGTTTGCTTGCAGGTCAGAGGATGACTTGCATCTTACAGAAAACTGGAACTCCTCCAACATATTGAGGAAATGCTCTGGCATTGTATTATCAGTGTCACGTGGGGCTGTTGGACAAGTGACACTGGATTGACAAACTTCTTGACTGAGGCTGCACCATTGATCCAAGGTGACTCTGAGGGAGCGGATACCTGGTTTTCTGATGCATTTGCTGCCCTTGTTCAGTGTAACCAAATCCTTGGCCTGGAGGTTCATGTAGGATTGGCAAATGTTGCTTGGCTTAATAATAGTTGAAACTTCAAGGGAGCTCACAAGGTGGGACCCCAGGCAGAACAACGCAGAGGACGTTCATCATTGCTGGCACAGAAACACCGAGTAAAATGGAAACCAAGGTCTTGCAGTGCCCCTCCTCAATTACTTCTTAATGCCTGCCACCTCCCAGCTTTTACACTTGGTTCGATTCCCAAGGTTCACTGCCTCTTGACATTGCAAGTGGAACAATGGGGCCACAGACACTTTCCGGCGCTCTGGCCCCATCCACCAAACACTGGCTTGAACATTAATGACCTCCCCACCATTGAGCTCAGTCAAATCAGCGAAGACAGTTCTTTGTTTGTTCGAGCAAACAAGTATCCCTTCTTGTATCACCAAAAGAGGCAATGATCTACATCTGTATCAGCTAGCCGAAAGCAACTAAAACAAGATCACAACCTAGCTCATTCTGGAACAATGGTTGAGTCTCCCCCCATTTTAGTGGGTGAAAGATACCGTACATTCTATCATTTGCCATTGCTTAGTAACATATGTCACCCATCCCTTTTTCGAAATCCTATAAATGATGTTTTTAGTAGGTTCAAGATTGAGCATTGCTGGATGGATGGCATAAGTGCTGTATTAATGCCTCAGTTTCACTTTCTGTAGCACCCACTGTAGAGTCAGTGCTGGTATATCACCTGGATTTCGATTTGGCCATCAACAATCCTGTTTGCACTCTTGAACATTTTCATGACCACAACATACTAGTGGTTGGTGCAAAGACATCTCAGATCACTTGGACACTGTCATCACTTTCTAAGATCGGAAATCCTGATGCAAATCGAGATTTTCAAGGTTTGTGTTTTTTGTTTGCAACACGACAATATATTAACATAGTATACAGACCACCAAGGACAGGGCCATGACATGCGTCTGTCTTTACGTGAACTGCATGAAGAAAGCCAGGAAAATGAAGGTCTTATTTGAGTGTGCTTCGTCTGCCCTGCCACACCCAGGATTTGCATCCCTTACAACTGTAAGGAGCGAAAATGAACTCTTGTTTCAAAACTGACTTATTCATAGAATTTTTTCCAGCGACATGGGAGTTTTCAAACAGACGTCTGTTAACACAGAGCGCATCTTTCGGATGGAGGGGTATCCTGCATCTGCCACCCACTTCTGGTATGTGGCAATGAAAAGTACTATTGACCGCATCAAGCCCTATTGTCTTGGGGTTTGTACAGTTATCCAAGTTCATTGTGGCCGTCAGCTTTGGTACCTCTTTCAGCATCGCATTAAAAAGTGTGACAAGTTGATACATGCGTACCATGACTGGGATTCTGACTTTGTTAATGACCCAAAGCAATGGAAAGCAGAAGTTGTTGTCCTCGAGCCCAGTAATGTCCTGTATGTCCTTTCAATGATATGATGTGATTACTGCTGATAACAAGAATAGTTTCATTCAACCAGGCACTCTTCACACAGTAGTGACACTCAAAAATTCCATTGTCAGAGGACAACATTTTTACACTACTACAACTTTGTCAAAAACCGTTTCGGGTTGGGTTGATACTTATATACATGGGGTCAAAATCGAGAGAGTTCTGTACTTCCAACTGAGGGATCTCCTCTTTTGACTGATTTTGTACCTTGAAGATGGGCTGAACACTGATAGTAAGCCAATCAACTAATTGTTTTCTCTGATGCCTCATCAGGATGGTTTCAGGCATAGAAAATGATTCGTCCAAATTCAAGGTCAATACAGCTGAAGGGCTTCTCAATATAGTTGCACTCAGCAACTTGCTCCTCTCTCTTCCTGCCTTAGACATTGTTGCTATTTTTAATGCTCATAAACCAGATGCATATGGGCCACTCAGCGAGGGGAGACAGGCATATTTTGACATAATATATCATCTTCAGGAGCAGTACTCTCTGATTCTCTTTCCCGACACACCACTTGCCCATGATGCATTCACCAAACCTTTGGATTCTCTGGTCTCACTTCGCATTGCTGATTTTGCAAAGACTTCTGCCATTCATTTTGCATGATCTTTGATACTATCTGCAAGGAAAGCACAGGGTTGGTGGAAGGTGTACTTGAAAGCCTTCAAACAGTCAGTGGAGAGGACACTGGACTTCTTTTTCGCTTGTACTGGAACATTGGGAGACTGTAAATATGAGTGTCAATAGACCATTCCATCTTAGGCCCACTTTCTTCATCTGGACAAGGGCCTGTCCACTTGGTATGTGATTTCCTGGACAGCATTCATCATTTAACCTGAATCATATAGATGTGACTGTAGATGAATGGGCAGTGATGGTGGTGAAAGAAAGAGTTGCTGAAGTCATGCAATCTCCAGACTGATCAATATAAATGTACTTTCCCATATATACTTCCCAAATATGTTATCAGTGGTTATGATTTTGGATGTGGCCTACTGGGAAAACTTTGCTCTCTGTATTCAAATGCGCTATTGCATATTCCCGGAACAATTGTTACATTAGACCCTGAAGTCCTTTTTTCAAGGATATGTACTGATGACAAGTTTATCAGAAGCTTCCAAATGTCCTTATTCCCATCGCACTCATGTGTCTGATCCTATCTAAACTTCAAGCCTTATAAAAGCTCTTGTCAGGTGTGACATCAGCTCTCCCTCTGATATCATCGGTGACAGCCTTAACCCTGGGTCAACATCCTTTGCTGGGGCTGCCCCGTTGCAGGAAAACAAGGCAGGTGCAGAGGCTTCAATCCCTGTGGAACAGAAATTCCAATCCTATGTACCCTTTCCAGACAGCAGATGCGGCAGAGAGCATTCACTCCGAGTCAGTAATTTTTATACACCAGTTCTGACCTTGATATTTCCCTCAGTGTGGAGAATGAAGTATTCCCACTGACGAGATGAGTGCTGCGTTCATGGCCAACCATAATCATCAAAACAAGTGATCACTAGTGCTGAATGGCAGGATCTGGTGCAGTATGACCTTGGGGTATGAGGACACACAGTAGCAGACGTGATATGGAAAAAGGGATGCAGAATGGGGGGGATTTGTGTACCTGGAACCCCTGTTGCTCAATGGCATTTCTGACTAAGCAGGCCATCCAGCTCAATGACTATTTTTCAAATTCCTTCAAGACCAAAAAAGGAAATCGAGTTCAGACATTGGACTACACTAATTATGATGTGCGCTCTCCATTCCACTTATTTCTTTAAGGTTGTATGATGATTTCCCTGCCTTTGAAGCATCTGAATTCTCCTGATGTGTCTCAGGCAGTGACTATCCGCATCTCCTTCCTTCCAACACTGGTCAGTAGTGACTTTGCCGCTACCATTGACAAGGAAGCATCGGGCAGAGAGACCATTCAGTGTTTATAAGAGAGACATTAGTCTGACACAATAATTTGTCCATTCAGTGTGGATGTCACAAGAGCACTGTGGGAATTGAAGATGGCTGGATCTTGTCATCTCAAACCTCAGTTCTCCATTTTATGGTATTAATCAGCATTTTTGATGTGTAGTTGCCTTCATCCATATTGGAATCTTATAGTATGCACCACAGGGCATGATTTCATGTGTCCTAGGTGAGAATAAAAGTGAAGAGAACACCCTGCCCAAATCAGGCATCTTCATCTGGCTAAAGCGACTTAAGCCCAGTTTTAGCTGGCTCGTATATGGGCTTGAGCCTAGAATGAGTCTGCACCAATACAGACTCAGGCTTGCCTTATTACTATTGATCAATGGCCACCATAATCCTGAAGTCTTTTTTAAGCAGATATCACCCCATGACAAGCCAATCCGACTCTCAACATCATTGCTGTCTTCTATCTAATTGATCCAAAATACATGCCTGCATGCCAATCATTTCAGCCATTGCCTCCAGTGAAATAAAAGCCTCCATCTGGTGCGACACCAGTCTTATCTTCCCCATCAAGATGCCATCTGATATTGTTGGTGACAGTCCCAACTTGGTGTCGAAGTCCTCTGCTAATGCTTCCCTGTTGCAGCAAGATGATCCAGGCGTAAAGGTTCCAAGCCCTAGGGAAGGTGGTATTGAGAACCCGAGTCCCGCAGCAGAAGCACAGACCTCCCAGTGAGTAATTTTTTCACCCCTGCATTCGGAGCTTGATATTGCTATCAGTGTGGAGGATGAAGAGCCCACTCCCATATGTGAGGAGCATCATGCCCCGCGTCCATGGGCAAGCATGGTCGTTGAAACAACCAAAGACTTCATGGACTTAGAAGACTTGGATGTTCACTGTATCATCACTGCCACCGAAGGTAGAGTCTACCTCAGCATTAGCATTCGGTACACTGGGGAAAACTAAAGTTTCAGCTCTGTTATATTGGCTTCTGTGTCTTCACATACAGTTTTGGATCAAATACAGTTTTATGAGCTTTGTTTACTGGTCTGTTGTATTTTCAATACATTGAAAATGTTGCTCTTCTCTTTTCATAATTTGGTTAATTCCTTGTGTTATTTCTGCAATATGATATTACGAGAAGATGACTCAGACATCTAGCACTTTTTCATTGTCATCCTTGTGTAAGAAGCGACATCATGCACTTTATGGGAGGAAGGCGATAATTTGTATATAACAAGTAGCACAAGCAAGCAGCAAAGCTCGCTCCATTAGATTTGGTCACACCTTCAGCTGTCCTTTTTTGCGTAATGATAGTCAACCTTCAAGGGCTCAAAAGATTGCTGACTGTCCTGACATCAATAAGGCTACTCGCTTCCCTCCCCTCTATTCGCTCCCACATACTGCCTGTGCTGCAGTTTCCTACCACTCTCCCAATGTATTGCACTCAGATGCTAGGAAATGCCAGGACTATCAATGGCAGAGACCACAACTATTACAGAACTGACATGTCAACATTGTATTTGTTTGGGAAATACAATCTGTGCTTTGCAGAGGGGGATTTAGCGTATAGAGACCAATAAAAATGCGGCAGGTTTTGTGTCGGTCTTTATATGTTACGATTTATTCTTTTCTTTTCTTTTCTTTTCTTTTTCTTCATGACTCAGCCGGATTACGCGTACACGATCATCATGGACTGATTCCCACAGTACTATTTTTAGTATACCAACGTGTATTTAAGTAGAGCCTCAGCTGGTCTAAACCCCAGCTTCGGCTAAGGTTTAATCTACCTAACCTCGAACTCCGTCCTTCGTGACTATCTGTCCCATCAGCTTTCATCGCCTTTGACTTACTGGAGCATCGCCTACCGAAGTGCGAGTAGCGATCCTAGTACGATCTAAGTCGATAAGAGTTAGTGGCTAACATTTAGCCGAAGCTCGATAAACATTGCCCAGCACTACGCTGCCCAACCATCTTAATCCCTATACCTTCCAGCTAGACCGTAAGGTCGCTAGGCTGCACTTGGACAATAGTCAGTGCTTATCGATTGTCAAGTAACCAGCCGGCACTCAAGTTTCTATGCTGCCCAACATAATCCCAATCGTTCTTTTAACCGTCGTCGCACTCTCCGTGCTGCGATTCCTTCTTAATGACCCCCTCGGACTGGTGGTGGTAACCATCCTCCGAGTATTCCTCGCTTGCGCACTCATCCCATCCCCAGTGTTCGCGGGACTACTCCTGCTACTCTGGGTCAGATTTCTGCGCCATCTCTAAAAACACGAACCCTTTTATCCTCGCTCTCCAGCTCGCCTCCATACTAACAATTTTGTTGTTAGTATTGACGAGCACTTCCGAGGACTGCGAAATCCAGTTGATGAACGGCTCCAATTACGAGACCGACCTCAGCCTGATCATCGTGATCCTTATCGTCCTTACCATACTCGCTGTCTACCAGCTTGCATGGTCAATCGTCGACTTACACCAAGGGTAGATTCAATTACGAATGCCCTGGTCTGAATCCATTCTCGCCGTCTTCGCGACTTTTATACTCTTTTTCTTGTCCATTATTTTGTACCGACTACACCGCTGTTTTCGACAACAGAGGCAAGTCCGCGCGCAGCTTCCGTTCCACTACGTTCCCAGCACCCCGGCGTACCCTCCGCCAGTAATTCACATTCCCACGGCATCTCAACAGACGATACAAGATGTCGAATCCGCCACCTCCGGAGAACCTGGAGGATCCCTCTACACCTCGTCGCGACCCAGCTCGCGATCCTCAGAGTCGAGCACCGACTCCTACAGAAGCACTACCAGCGAGTCAGCTGACTCCGTCGACATCACCGATACCTGGAGCGTACTCCTCGACAGAGGAGACTCGCCCCTACCAGGCCTCTTCGACCAGTCTCCAGTCGAAGGCGAGTCAAGCCACCATGGAGGCAGACAAGGCACCAGGCATCTGGTCGAGGGCGAAGAAGGCTCTGACACCGAGTACGAAGGGGACGAGCTCTCCGAGTGGGAAAGAACCCGGCTCGACGACCTCCTCGATGACATCTACCCGAATGAGGAGGAAGATGCAGCCGATACCAGAAAGTGATTCAAGTGGACAGACGCTGTCTGGAAGAGCGAGAGCAGGAGATATAGAGTCAGCAGCAAGGAGGACTACGACAGTGATTCCGGAGAGCTTGGCCTCAGAGCCTCCGCAGCTACCACCAGTACAGCTGGTCCACAGTCTCTTCCAAGGTCCTGGCCGACCAATAGGGGAGAGCCAGTCGGCTGGCACCCCAGCACCAGCTGGGTCTATGCAGACAGGGAAGAGACTGCTATGGCCAGAGTCGCGCCTGGAGGAGAGCCCGACCCGATCCCTGCAGGGCCCGAGGTCCCAACGATCGCTCCCACCGTCCCCTCACACGAGCCGACGGATCGGGAGCTTTGGAGCGAGTTCCCAGACTACGACCCTGAGGAACTTGGAACAGTTACCGTTTCCGAGCGAATCGCCGGAGTCTCCAATTGGGAACCGTCCGTCGCGTCGAGAGCCTTCGCCACGCCCGTCCCGGCCTCCCAGCGTCCTTGGCCACTCCTCTATCACACGTACATCGAGTCCCTCGGACTCACAAGAGATGCCCGGCTCGCCCCAGAAATCGAGGCCCGAATGGAGCGAGGCAGAGCGCATGACGCACGCATTCGACGTGCTGAAGAGGATGCCCTCCAAGGGCCTGGAGGCTGGTGGGACCTCCCCCTTGAGCCCGACGCCACTCCCGAGGAGGTCGACAACAGAATCCGCGCCGCCGCCGTTCGATATTCTGGAGCCGCTCGAAGAGCAGGCACCGATTTGGAAAGAAGAAGGAGAGCCTGGAACGTCTACCAGGACGAGATCTCCGATGGAGACTCCGATATCGGGCGGTGGAGAAGAAATAGGGAGATCGACAGGCTCGCCAGAGAGAGGAAGGAGGCCCAGGATGCCAAGTCGGCCGCCGAACAGCGCCCTCGAAAACGAGGTGATGACGGCAGTCCGGACCCTCCTGGTCCACCCTCTTCACCCCCGGCTGACGATCTTTAATATCCTACCCTGGCATGGGCTATACGAGATCATGATGGAGGACATGGAGAAGGACTCCCAGTGGCTCCTAACGGAGGCGGGAGAAGATTATCGAGACGCAAAGAAGATGGGGGACGTCTACCTCATGAAGAACATCTTGGAGGTAGAAACATGGCACCGAGCTGCCCTCGTGTGGAATTTGGCAAATCCCGAATTCCCAAAACAAGAATGCGCAGCCTACAAATGGCCGCAGCCAATGCCGCACCCGCTCGAGACCGAAGAGTTTTGGGCAGGCGCGGGGCCCGACGATGACAACATGGATGATCCTGGCGCAGGACCCTCAGACAAGGGGAAGCAGCCTGAATTCCCGTCTCAGCCGCCCCCTCAACCGCCGCGACGACCCGCGTACCCAGGCGACTATCCCCCGCCGGGGAATAACTATCGATTGCGATCGCTACCGCGACCACCGAATCCTCCGGTGCCGCCCAGAGCTCCTTCGCCCCCTGACCTGATACCGCCGTGGACACTAGCTGTGGGAAAGGAAAATAATCCATGGAATGAGGTCAAACCAAAGCTGATCACGCAGCCTGAGTACTTCACGGGGGAATCCATGGACATCAATCAATTCCTTCATCACTGCGAAATGTACTTCCAGGTCTTCCCATTGCATTTCACTATGAACGATCAAGGACAGAACCCGTACCGCATCACCTTCGCACAGGGCTACTTACGGGAAAAGGCAAAAGACTGGTGGGGCGACCAATACTACCGTTACCGAGACGAGGACGGACATTGGCGGTTCCCCACATGGGCCGAGTTTTCCCGCGATGTCAAAACGGAGTTCCAAGAAGTTGCCAAACTGGCCATATGGAAAGCGGAGTGGAAGAAGGTCCGACAGTCGGACTTCAAGACCACAGTAGAGTTCTTTGCCAAGTTCGAGAGGCTAGCCCACAAGTGCGGAGAATTCAGGGACGAGAAGCAGATGTTCGAAGCAATCGAAGCGGCGATAAGGCCGACAGTACAGAAAACGGTTATGCATGGGGACAATGAGCGCCCCACAACCTACACACAGTGGAAGGCCCGAGTCCTGAGGATCGACGTGAACTACAGGTACGACGTCGCGCAAGGACTTGCCAGTAAGACCTCCCCGAACCAAGGAGGTTCGGGTCGAGGCAATCAAAATCAATCGAAGGGAAGCGATTCTAGTGGCGACAAGAAGGATGCCACGGGAACGACCTATGGGGGCGTGGGTCAGCCGATGGAGATCGACAAGCTTCGATCTGATAAGCGGTGCTTCAAGTGTGGGAACACCGGGTGGTCCCCAAAGCATAAATGCCCCGACGACAAGTCGAAGTGGCTCCTGGTCAAACTCCCACCTCGCAAGAAGCCCAACGTCGCTCGACTCCGCCAACTGCTTGCTGAAGCCAAGAAGGAAGAATTAGGAAAGGACACGAAGATCGAGGAGGTCAAGGAAGAGAAGTTGTCAAAAGACGAGCCGGCATCGAAATAAGCGATTCGACGACGTCGGCTAAGGACTTAGTTTCTACTGGTGCGCGCTCATGTAATTCTAGTCGGACTTATACTACGTATATAGGGACTCCGTACGATCAATATATCAATTTTTTCGCCGCATTACCAGTCGAGGAAGCTAAGAACGAGGAATCGCACAACACCAACGGCGTAGGAGGGGATTTCCGCCACTCTGCGCGGTCTGCACTCAGTACTGAACCCCTAGGGGCTGTCCGAGCTCAGGAACCCCCGGCTCACCGCACAGGGAAAGCCCCTCGAGGGCAGAGCCCCCTAGGTCGAGTCCCGACTGCACCCCAGACGTGGGGAGGTCACCCCGGAGAGGGAGAAAGGCCGACGACCCAGCCCGCTGGGCCTGCGTCCCCGTTTGTGGGGCCGTCTGTTCTAGCGGGAAGCGACGGAAAAGCAGCTGAGGCCGTGAACTCGGGCGACCACCCTCCCTTAGTAGCCCTTACATCAGCAAACAGTGAGGACCGCTCGAGGGAGCCAATATGTGTGCCCCCGTGAAGGGTTTCCCGAAGTACCGCCGGGTCCAGGAAGAGCTGTAAGCATGGAACGACGGTGGAGGTTGCAACGTCACGCACAAGCGCCCTTGGCCGGGGCCGAACACAGGGCAGCGAGCCCTCCTCCACCACTTTGACGGAAGGCACCCAAGTGCCACTGAGGGGCCCTTTTCGGCCCGGTGACCAAATGCCGCCTCGAAGCAAGAACTCCTCCGTTTCTGTGGAAGAGGTAGAAGACGAAGAAGCCTACCTACGGTCCGATATTCCGACGGTCAAACCGAAGGGTAAGTCTCTTGTGGACCCCAAAACCACGCTGCAGGGCGAGGAACGGAAGCCCGTTCCGGACACGTACTACGAACCCTTCGGTCCGCACTGGACCCGGAGGGCGCTACGACTCGCCAACAATGAAGCAGCCGCTCTTGCTGCCCTCCATCGATGGGTACATCCTCGTCGCAAGGGAGAAGTAACGATCGAGCTGTGGGGGGCGCTCAAGGAGCAGCCCGAGACTGCCGCAGAAGCGAGAGACAGATGGGAATGGATGGAGGACCTCAAAAAGTCTCCCATGTACATACGAGGCAGGAAGGGGCATAACGTAACAATTCAAGTGCAGTTAGAAATGTTAGACACTCGCGAGACACATTCGGTGAAGGCGCTAGTGGACAGTGGAGCCACCAGCAGCTCCATAGACCGTGCATGGGCCCAAAGTCACGCGCTCAACCTCAAAAAGGCAGCTCGACCCGTCCCAGTCTATAACGCTGATGGCACCCGAAACAAGGGCGGCGACATCACCGAATACGCCGAGGTATGGCTACGCATCAGAGACCACGTGGAACGGATCGAACTAGCCGTAGTGGACTTAGGGTCCACTCCCTTGTTCCTAGGACATGACTGGTTACAAAGACATAACCCGCTCATTGACTGGGATACCGGGGCGGTTACGTTAGCCCGCTGCACTTGCCGTAAAATACCCTTTTCACTACCTGACACAGACCCTACCTCCCGTTGGGACGAGTATGAAGAGGGCGACACCATTTTGGTAATAGACTTTGAAGAAGCCTTCCACGTTCGAGCCATGGGGACTAAGGCTAATGAGCTAGCCGCCCAAGCCAACGCCCGCAAGACCACCAAGTCTTTTGAGGAAATTGTACCTAAGGAGTATCGGGAATTCGGGGACGTTTTCGCAAAAGAGAATTTTGACGAATTACCGCCTCGGAAACCATGGGACCACGCCATCGAACTAATCCCCAACACTAATGCCAACCTAGACTGTAAAGTCTATCCTCTCAATCCCGCCGAACAGGAGGAGCTGGACAAGTTCTTGGACGAGAATTTGTCCACCGGGCGTATTCAGGCCTCCAAGTCCCCTATGGCGTCGCCATTTTTCTTCGTCAAGAAGAAAGATGGGAAACTCCGCCCAGTCCAGGACTATAGGAAACTCAACGAGATGACCATTAAGAACCGGTACCCCTTACCACTTATCGGAGAACTGATGGATCGATTGAAGGGAGCCAAGTACTTCACCAAGCTGGACGTGCGATGGGGTTACAACAACGTCAGGATCAAGCAGGGGGATGAGTGGAAGGCTGCCTTCCGCACCAACCGTGGCCTCTACGAACCTCTCGTAATGTTCTTCGGACTCACGAATTCCCCTGCAACGTTTCAATGGATGATGAACGATATCTTTAAAGATCTCATCACTGCAGGAGAAGTATCGGTCTACTTGGATGATATCCTTATTGCGTCAAAAGACAAGAAGGACCACAGATGTATCGTACACAAGGTACTCCAAATCCTTCGCGAGAACAAACTCTTCCTTAAAGCGGAAAAATGCGAGTTCGAAGTAGAAGAGACGGAGTATTTGGGAGTACTTATCAGCGAAGGGAAGGTACGCATGGACCCCGTAAAGATCGCCGGCCTCCTCGACTGGCCGGCCCCTTCAAAGAAACAAGAACTACAGTCATTTTTAGGCTTCTGCAATTTCTATCGACGGTTCATCCGCGACTATAGCAAGCATGTTAAACCGCTTACTATCCTGACGGGAAAAGTGGAGTGGCGGTGGGGAAAGGCCCAACAAGAGGCGTTTGAGAAGTTAAAAAGGATGTTCCAGGAGGACGTGGTACTAGCGATCCCGCTAGACGAGGGAAAGTTTCGGGTAGAGGCCGACTCCAGTGAAGGAGCAATTGGAGCCATATTATCCCAATGGCAGGACGAGAAGTGGCGGCCAGTCACTTTCCTCTCGAAATCCCTCTCGGTCACTGAATGGAATTACGAGATCTATGACAAAGAACTCCTAGCTATAATGATTGTGCTAGAAGAGTGGCGACAGTACTTGATGGGAGCTCGGGAAGACTTTGAGATCTGGACGGATCACTCCAATCTCCAGTACTTCCGAAAGCCCCAAAAGCTCAATCAACGCCAGGCCCGCTGGGTCACCGAGCTGGCGGAATACCAGTTCACCCTGCACCATAAGCCGGGGGCCCAGAATCGCAAGGCCGATTTACTTTCTAGGCGAGCGGATCACGACCAAGGGAAAGACGACAACCGGGATGTGACGGTCCTAAAACTGGCTCACTTCCGTGCTCTTATCATGCCTACCACAGAGGAACTACACGAGAAAATCAAACTAGCCACGTATGACCCACGTAAGTGGGACCGAGGAATCTCAGACTCCCTTAATCATGAAAAAGGGGTCTCCCGAGACCAAGGGCTACTCTGGTACGATGGTCGTATCTATGTACCCAAGGATCGACAACTGCGGGGCGAGATCATAGCCCTACGACATGACCACGCGACCGCAGGACACCCGGGCGTGGAAAAGACAAAAGAGCTCATTTTACGAGACTATTGGTGGCCCCGGATACGCTCAGAAGTGGAGGCCTATGTGAAGGGATGCGAGGCCTGTCAAAGAACAAAGGCGGATCACTGACCCAAGAAGGCCCCCCTCTATCCAAATGAGGTCCCAAGTCGGCCGTGGACACACATTTCAGTTGACATGATCACCAAACTTCCCGACTCGAGGGGAAACAACTCCATCCTCGTAATAGTCGATAGATTCTCCAAGACGATAATTCCGATCGCATGCACCGAGGAATTGTCCTCTCTCAGCTTCGCAAAAATCTTGCGAGACTACATCTATGTGCCATACGGGGTAATGCCGGAGAAAGTAATCTCGGACAGAGGGACCGTTTTTGTGTCCAAATTCATGAAAGAGTTCTACACTCTCATTCATACAACAGGGAACCCTTCGACCGCGTATCACTCGCAGACAGACGGACAGACCGAAAGAGTTAATCAAGAAATTGAAAAATACCTCAAGATGTTCGTTAATTACCGCCAGGACGATTGGAGTGATTGGTTGCCGCTCACCGCGTTTACTCATAACAACCGAAAACATTCGGCAACGGGTTTCTCCCCCTATAAAGTAGTCTTTGGACGAGACGGGCAGGTTATCAAAACCACTCAACACCCTGACGCGGTACCAGCCGCTTCCAAGTTGGTGCAAGGAATACAGGAGGTGCATGAAAAGGCAAAGGAATCGCTTGAACGAGCGGCCGACTCGATGAAGAAGGCTTATGACAAGCGAAAAGGAGAGTCGAGAAAGTATGAAGTCGGCGACAAGGTGTGGTTGGATTCCACCAACCTAAATCTCCCTCGTCCAACAAAGAAGTTGGGGGACAGACGCGTCGGGCCCTTTGCGATCACGGCCAAGAAAGGGGCTTCAGCGTACGAGCTCAAGCTCCCTGTGAAATGGCGCATCCATAACCGATTCAACGAGTCGCTCTTGACTCCATACCATACTCCCGAATTCCCAAACCAACCGCGTCCTGAAAGACCACCCCCTGACTTAATTGACAATGAAGAAGAATATGAGATTGAGGAAATTGTCGAGGAGAGGGATCGTATCATCGGTCGTGGAAGAACCCGCCGAACCATCACTGAATACTTAGTACGGTGGAAAGGATACCCAATCGAAGAAAACTCGTGGGTTAAACGTTCCGACATGGCCAATGTGGAAGAACTCGTCAATGACTACGAAGTGCATATTCAAAAGGTCTTTTGGATGGTAAACGACAGAGGAAAAGCTATTGGTATTGATGACAAGATACCTCGAAATCTGCCAATCGAATACCACGATCCCGATACCCCCTGCGTCACCGACATCGAAACAGTGTATTCCTCTGAGTGCACGAACCCAAGACACTCCGACACCCAACAAGATTCTTATCCCTCTTCCGAAATCATTGACAATATCGAACTCCCCGACGAATGCCCAGATAGAGAAGAGGAGGTAAATCTCCAAAACCTCGAAAGGATACATGAAAATTGGGACACAGCGTCAGACACCGATGACAACGAGGACGACGATACTTGGTCATACTACTCAGTATCAAGGCATTCCAGTGCAGACGAAGAAAGTGACTCGGACGTCTCCTTTGAGACGAAAGAGTCCTAAACAAGTTGAAGCATGCTACGGCATAGAAGGGGATTACCGCTGCTCACAAGAGCAATGAACCCTTAGGATCATGGAGGATCCGACAGACAGCTGAGGACTAACCGGCGCAAGGTGGCTCAGGATTTCTACGGACGGCTGAGTCCAGGTGGCGGGCGGGTCAGAGGCCAAACACAACGAGTGACTCTTTCGGGTGTAGCGGAGGCCCAAACAAAACCGTTTTAAAGCAGAAGGGAGACCCTCATTCTCGCTCATGTGGAACGAAGGGGAACACGAAGGTTCAGTGTCTCATCGGGACGAATGAGCCTTAAGGAGGGGGTAATGTTACGATTTATTCTTTTCTTTTCTTTTCTTTTCTTTTTCTTCATGACTCAGCCAGATTACGCATATGCGATCATCACGGACTGATTCCCACAGTACTATTTTTAGTATACCAACGTGTATTTAAGTAGAGCCTCAGCTGGTCTAAACCCCAGCTTCGGCTAAGGTTTAATCTACCTAACCTCGAACTCCGTCCTTCGTGACTATCTGTCCCATCAGCTTTCATCGCCTTTGACTTACTGGAGCATTGCCTACCGAAGTGCGAGTAGCGATCCTAGTACGATCTAAGTCGATAAGAGTTAGTGGCTAACATTATACTAGGATTATATCAGATTCACAGCATCCTCCCCAAAAAGTAGCCTCATTTGCATACCAAGTTAGTCATATAGGTAACCCCTGTCACTCAATGAGATTTATGACTAAGCAGGCCATCCAGCTCGATGGCCCAATTTCAAATTCTATCATCGAGATCAAAACAGGCAATAGGTCTAGACTTTGGACTTGCACCTTGGCTTCAAAACGGCCAGAAGCGTATTTGCTGCTGCATATCTGGCGTGCCATGCACTCAGCGACCACTTAGCTGAGAAGACACACAGCCAGGGAAGCCCAGAGCCCAGCAAGCGATGAAGCTTTGTTAAATGCAATTACTATTCTGCCCATAAATTCATCCTTTCTTTATGCCTGAAAACAGTCTCGACTGAAGATGAATCACCATCTCCTGATGTTGCTTCCAAGGACTTTGCTTTCAGTCCTGACGCTCTTGAATCCGCAAATAAGCTGTCTTTTGAAGACTTTGTCCAACACATCTTATCAAGCTCCTGCTTGACGACTTGGCCAAAATCACATCAATGGAAACAATCTTACCATATGTCACCAAATTATGCCGGCTTGAGTGCCACATAGCAGAGCTGTTTCAATTGTGAGGACTTAGACTCAAATTCAAGCAAATGAGCATCTATCTAGACCATATTCAGATTCAGAGAAGGAGAACATGGTCTATTCATGGATGAGGTAGGCAGTATACACCAATTTCCTTGCCGCCTTTTCTTATATGTTGTACCAGCAGACAACCTCATCATTCCATTCCACAAGCACCAACCTCATCGTGAAATGCATCCCTGCCTGGACAGCCCCAAGTGCCTCTGGCCCGATTATAATACGATTTTCTCCTTTTTTTTGGAATGTATATTTTGAAACAGCAAGTGCAACCTGTAATGTAATTATGTACAGAGCCTGGAAGCTCATCCATGACAGGGGTGGAATCCAAGAATGCGCAGATATATTTTGAGTGCGGGTTAGCACTTGAGTCATGTTGCAAGGGGCAAAAAACGCAGAAACTAGTATGATTGACAGTTATTGCTTTACTTTAGCCACAATAAACATAGTTTTGAAATTGTTAGAAGAGAAACATAAATTGGCTAAAGGCTGTCACAAAAAAGCACACATCCTTAGCACATACAAGTATTTCATACAAAGGCATTATAGAACGGACTTGCTTGGCATGTACTCCAAGTGCATAGATTCATCCTCACCTGACATTGGTTCTGACTTGATGTCAGATTCCTGAAGCTCCTCAGGAGCATCCTTCTTTTTCTCTGTATCATCATCCTTTGACCGACTGTCATCTCTGCCATGGCCATCCTCTTTCTTTCCTAATTCACAGTCATCTCCATCACTATCATCTATATCATCTTCAACATCAGAGCAATCAAAATTGGTGGCTGTATTCCAGTCGAAATAGGCACCCGGATCTGTTGTGATTGTTAGATTAGCATATGTGTCAAATTCCCCACTTACCAAGGAGGTCAACTTTCTTGCAAACCAAAAATATGGGCCTAACATGCAAACGTGCCACCCATCGCTTGTATGCATGGAGAAAGTCGGTGGTCAGCTCCATTTGCAAAAAGGTCTCCAACGAATTGGCAACATCTTGACGAAATGAATCAAAATTAAACATGAGGGATTCATGTTCTCCCTGAGCCTTGCGCACTCTTAAAGCCTTTTGAGCGTAGAAGATCAAAGAATGCCCAAAGTGAGCTGCGGAGCTTCTAGCAAAATCCCCAATGTTGAGAAACTGAGCATAGACGCTTAATTTGTTGTCAACAAGGATGGTGGAATTGATGGAGGGCTCGACGGCATTATTTTCTGCAAGGAAAACTAAACCAAAATCCACCCGCAGATGCCGGATTATGGATATGTAGGCACCTATGGCCATGGTGATTGCGGGCCTCGTGGTGTCGGCGGAGTCTGGCAGGATGCAAGGAAGTAAGGCTGATCCGAATATACACAGATTTCCCAATGCAATGAGTTTGAGCAGTCCATCTCTTGTTATACTGGGAATATCTGTGTCTTGAGCTAGTAGTATTGGTAAAAGCAAAGAATGCCACTAGTTAGAACTGCTCACTTTCAGGACCTTTCTCACCAATAACAGTGTGAAAGTAACACATCATATGAAGGAGGAGCTGATGAAGCTCCAGGTGTACAACATTGATGATCCTGTACCCAAGCATACATGTATGAACCCAGCCTGAGATGGTTTTCGAAAGGGTAACAGTGGAATAGAAATGACCGCCCCTCACAATGCAGTTCTCGAGCATCAGAACAGCATGATGAGTATCCAGATGCATATAACTTCCTTCGTGTTAGAATGTTTCAACATATTGCAGCATGAACTTACAAGGCAGAGCTGGGTTCCAGCAAAACAACTTCGGCCTCCCATTCCCTAGGATCCGGAATAAATCCAGGCACCCAATCACCCATATACTCGTCTATATGACTGTCTTGTCTTTGACTCCCATGATGCTGAAACATGTACCACAACTTCTGCCCACAAAGAACTTCCACGAAGGTACCAACACCGTGACAATCAGAATGAATATAACTGATTGCTCCTTTCATCATGACTAACCAGAAATTTGTTGCTGAGATTGGATAACTGGCATCGAAGATATCTTCTGGAAGGTCAGATGTCTGCTCAAAGGCTCTGATGTGGCTTGATACAATCCTAACATTCATGAGCCTCCAAAATGAAATGAGCTAAGGTTTTCAATGTACAATTGTAAAGGGTGTCCAGTTTCAGAAGTGCTGCAGGGCAGAGAGAGTGCGTTTAAAACATGTCCTTCATCTTCCAGGCCTTCCTCATATATTTCACGTAAGGAAAGATTGACATGAAGATAGTCCTTTGTCTGGTCGGAGCTTCGCCTTTGATGATCTAGTGGAGCGTAAGGATCAATATTTCACAGAAGGAGTGAGCCTAACCTTGGATCTCTCGGACAATATCGACATTGCCAACCTTAGATAGGTCGTTCAATGACCAGGTGAGAGGTGAAGTCTTTGTGCCATAAAGGAATATGTGGTAGTTACGGAAGGTCTCCAGGGTTGCCGTAGGATTCTTCATTGCATTGGAAAAGCTCAGAGTCATGATCATTGATTCTTCCAAGCCCTTTCCTGTGTTGGGCTTGTACCAGGGACTACCTGTCTTGTCATTAACAATGCAATCATTCCAACTGCAAATGGTGATTCGATCATCAAGCTCCTAATAAAAAGTGAATATCTAAGATTTCCGAGAGAGAGAGAGTACTAACATTGGACAGCAAGGGAAAAAATCGCAAGAAATGTACTCCTTTCTCTTCGGATCCCAAAGGATTGGAGAAACAATATTTGCCCCAGAACGAGAGAGACCTCGATTGAGCTTGGTTTTTTTCAACAAAAGAGTGTCCCCAGTATTGCCAAAAGCTTCAGATTGCGCCCTTTTCCACCCTGCGACTGATGGAATAACAGTAGTCATTCCTATGGATGGTGCCATCAACATTAACTTCCACCAGTTTGAGTGGATGTCTTGTGTTAGTCTTCGTTCATGTAGGATTTTTTGTTGTCAAGATAATGGAAAGAAGTTTTGAGAGCTTTCCTTCCGAACGGGAGGAAGCTCTTCTATGATGATGTCCTGCACGGATATCGGATCAATATCTTGAACCATCCGAAGGGGCATTATTGGTGCATCACACCATGGGGGTGACAACTCGGGTCATTCTCTGAAGTTCGGATAGTTTTCATGCCCCCATTTGTGTACTCGATAGGTTAAGATTCGATGAATTCTGGGTATTGATTCAGGTGTGAAGGGTGCAGCCTTAGATAGAGGGAACCGAGGGAGGCTTGATGACCTTCCTCGAGTCTCTAACTGTAACCGTGTGACTCTACGGGGAGAGCAGGATCTTGCTCTCTCTCCTCGTATTCAATCCGTCTTGTGACCCCCCTCACTTAATCCAGCCCTTCCTGCTTTTCCTGAGCCATTTGATCATCTCAGCACCCACCCTTGCACCCAAACCTGCAACATCATTCTGCTGGATAAAGTGAATAGCATGCTCGAACCACATATCCTCCCCATCAAATTCATCCCAAGGTGTGGCACCTGATTGCTTCTTCCTCAAAGGTTTCATATTGTTGATTAGTGGACTGATTGCTTCGAGGAAGTCCGTTAATCCAACCTCGCTCGTCCAAGAACCCCAAGCGATACCAATAATGCAACGCCAAAGGAGTTCCTCAACTCGTACGATGAGGTCTGGTTTTCCAATCGAAGACAGCCTTCCACTGACCTAAGAAAATGTAAGCGATGAATATCTGAAAGTAATAAATGATTTCTCACTTGCAAAGCAAGGGACATATTTAACGTCTGACTCATGCCTTGTCCCATAATAAGCAGAAGGGGAGGGGGCAGATGGTGTAGTGGTTACCTCTGCTTGCTCGATTGTACCTCGTTCCACACAGAAAATATTTATTTTCGCACTTGCAAGTTTGAGCCCCCCACCCTCCAGAAAGTAATGCTCTAGACACTTTCCAGGTTCTACCACTTCCGATATCCGAATCACGTGAAATGCAGCCTCCCTTTCTAAACATGATCAAGTCACGCACATTACCCCCTCTAAAATCACATGACAAATCTTATCTCTCCTTGCCATTCTGGGCATCGGTTCGAGGCCCTTCCAGTGATCTTTCGAATAAGACAGGGAAATGGAGTTGTGTGCCACAAGGCTGCCACCTGGTTGGGACCCAGGTGTAACAAAATGGAGTGGTGATCCAAGCACACCCCGGCCTGGCACATCGCCCCCGCATCAATTGATCACACTGTGTTGGTGATCTTGGCCGAGTAAGGCAGGTCTGGGAAAGAGAGACCAGAGAAGGACTGGGATTGATGGAGTTTGGTGGGAAGTAGGACTAGGCCATGAGAACGGTCTGGTGAAGAAATGACGGTGACAGATAGATTGCGGCCATTTCTCGGCAGAGGTCAGGATTTCCTAAAGTGGGAAAAGGTGGCAGTGCCCAAGTAGCACCAAGTTATCGAGGGCAAGGGATAATTTTGTGCCATAACATAAGTGCACAGCTTGTTAAGCTGACTTAATCGATGACATCATACACACAGTAACACAAGTAGCTAAATTGGACCATATGCATGCATAACCAATATACTTAGGATTTAAAAAAAAAAAAAAAGCAGAAGGGGAGAGATTGCTACGGTGTTTGCAAAGCTTTGCTTCCAACGAGGAAGGCTCTGCTTAAATTTCTTCAATGTCTCTTCATTGCCCATAATCGTTTGGATGTCAGGGTGATTAAAATTCTCATTGATAAACCTTGAAATTGGTCAAGATATTTTCTTGACTATCAAAAGCTTCCTACCTTTGCCAACATGTCATTTGCTCAACTCCACTGTGCTGAAGAAAATTTTTGTCAGAATACAATCAAATTGCTATGTAAAGAACAGAACCCACATAACAAAGTAACTGGATGTGAAAAGCCACTCCATCCAACACAGACAGTACCTTCAGCCAATTTTTGGCTGACTTGTGCTTCCAATGATACACAAGAAGACAAACATCGCCATGCAAGATCTCCTGCATAAAGGAGGCCCCCAGGGCCAAGGGAGGAAGTGGCGTCAATGCACGTTCCTTATACATGTGAAGGGAAGTCTGAATTTCGGCTAGTTTCTGAGGCCATGATTCTAGTCGCCATAAAAACTGATGACGAGGGTCAGTCAGAAAGTATTATAGGGCATTGTTAGATATAATATACCCCCATTTGATGCTCATCAAGACTTATTGACTTCTGGAAGCTTGGATAGTAAGACCTTGTAGGCAGGCAAAGAAAACCAGCTGTGATATCTACTGCTCTCATGAGTATAAGGGTCTCAAGGTGGCCCACAAACTTGGAAGCATTGCGACCACCACCGATATTGTCAATGTGATTTTTCGGTTTACCCCCTTTGACCTTCTCCCAGCCTTCATCCACAATCGACTTTAGGGACCAGGCCATGGCCATCCCAAACTGCAAGAACTTTAACTCTATATCACTTTCCATTGATCGCAGACAAAACCATTGTTCAGGATCCAAAGGCGTCTCAAGGAATGCTCGGCAAATGATCGGAACAGACCAGACCAATAAGGACCATTTCGCAGCAGTGTATCCTGTTGCTTCATAAATAAGAAATTAAGCACAGGCCAATCCTCCGATTTAAGAACAGTTAGTGTATACCTGCAGGGCTTTCAACTGGAGAAGAATGGTCAATCAACATGTTGGTGCAGAAGAGAAAAGTGATAGTGTGGGAAATCAGGTCCAATTAAAGCCATTTGGCAATTGCCATGACTACATTTTTCCAGAAGATCATGTCCAAATTGAGCAATTTGGCCTTGGGTGATGTACGCTTCAGTGAAGACCCAAGGAGATGCAAAACATTGCATAAAGATGAAAAAAAAACTATGAAAGGAAATCACTGCACAAGGTATGTAGCAGATTGTTTCTTTGCTACATAATTAAGTTATTTTTGCTATAAAGAAATTTCAAAAGCCTACTCATAGCGCTTATAGAGCCATGGTCATATTCATATCAAAGAGATACTCGTATATATTGCTACATAGTGCAGGGCATATATGAAGAATGTAAAGAGGGGTGCATCATAGAAACACTGTGACTATATACCTTCAGGGATAGTAGTGAAATTTCCTAGGAAATGGTGTGAGCACTTACACACCTTGACTCTATGCATTGCACACCAGATATGCAGCAGCGAACACGCTTCTGGCAGTTTTGAAGCCAAGGTGCAACTCTGAAGTCTAGACCCAATTGCCTGTTTTGATCTCAATGATAGAATTTGAAATTAGGTCATTGAGCTGGATGGCCTGCTTAGTCATAAATCTCATCGAGTGACTGGGTTACAGATAAGAACAATCCCGCTATTTTGCAAGGTAAGGATTTGACTAGATTTTTGGGTGAAAACTGTGTTTGTCCTGAAGAACACATAGACTTTCGAGAGGGAATTGCATGCGATGGATCCCCAATGTTGTAGGAGTCTGAAAGACGCCTCCAGGGTATGTGATCCCCATGAAGTAGGAGAGAAGAACGAAGTTGTATTGTCAAAGCTGACAAAGAGGGGAAGCAAAACATCTGGTATTGAGATGGGGGGTAGGACCAGTGAGGAGGATGGATAAGTGCCTCTTGAGGGTCCATCGGCAGGATTGACAGTGCTGGTGATATATCTTGTGTTGATGTGGAGGTCATTGGAGGTAGGGGAACTGCGCATCCATCAGAAAATGTTGTTAATGTCTGTATTGCAGTGGTGGCCATTCCACTAGCCTTTGACAATGGATTTGCGGTCTTCATGGAGCTTAACATGGGAATTTGAGAGTTCTGGGCAATAAGGGAAAACTGGATCTAGTAGAGAGATAAAATCATCGGACTTAAATTGCTTTGGGAGCGTTCGTACAAGAAATTTGAAACCAAGTCCCTCAGTCCATTGCATATCTCATTTTCCGGAATTCCATCCTGGTAGAAGTCATGAGGCTGACCATCTGTTTCCGATAATAATCATGATTCTGATACTGGAACTTGCATATGAGAATGCGGCAATATCGATGACTGAACATGGACCCGGTATGGTAGGAGAGGGGTTGGAAAGTAATTGGGACAAACACCAGTTGAGAGGAGGGATGGTGCGTTTTTGTGCACGTCGTGGCATGAAAGGATGGTCACTGGCAACTGCAAGACCCATGGGAACAACACGGGTGATTGGAGAGGACATGAACGTCTGTTGACAACCAATTATGGATCGCAGACACATTTTTCTCCTGCTTGTCAGATGGTAGAGAGATGGCCCAGGTGTCCAGATTCCAGAGGATACCCGTGAATGAGAATGACAGTGAGAATGGAATGTGCTTCCATGTGATGCAAAGCTCTTGTGATATAGTGTCAGTGTCTTTGAATTTATAGGTGAAATTTGCATCGTCTGCCTCTCGTTGAGAAAGACTAGATCAATCTCGAACCGAGCAGAGACTGGTATAGCGATCTCAATCGTGCGTGACCAGAATAGCATCACGAGACACATCCGGATGACTTTCAATGTTGCCAAGGAGGTCTTGATGCTCCTCACATTCAACATGGTCAACTACAGGTGATAATCTATGTATGAACACGTCATCTACGGTTTGAAAGTCCATGATATCGACCTAAGTCATAAAAGTGTGTCCTGGGGAGCAGCCCGAGCGTGTAGAGCAATGGAGGGACGACGCGACATTGTGGTGAGAGTGAATTCCAAGTTCAGACACACATGCCCACAGTGCCAGATTCTGGCCATGACTATTTTTAAGTTCTGCACATCCCCCCACTCTACCTCTCGATCAAATCCTAGACTAGAGCTTTTGGTAAAATTTGAAGTTCGAACTGCTCATGTGCCTTTGACTTGCCAGCTGATATAAGCTCATTCCAAAGAGGCAGGAATGGCTGCGGACCACCAATCCCTGAAGTGCTGTCATGTACCCATAGAAATAGCTGGAGATAATATGAATGTCATCTAGGGCTATGCAAACATGCTCCAGAACATAAGTCATGAGGGAAACAAGGCAGAACACTGTCAGATGAGTTTTTGACCCTCTGGGCTAGACAGGCCTGTCGGGGCTACATTGGGTGATGGGCATGCAACAGGGAGGATAAACGAAGTCGATCAACGTGCGTTAAGTGTTTCCACGTGGTCGGCAACTGTCGGGGTTTCAAATCTGCACCCACGCATCACACATACTGAGAACTTCTTAGCTCTAAACCACCATGCCGCCCACTAGAGGAACGAAACACCACCGAAAACCACCATTGCCTCATGATCTGGAAGGATCGGAGCTGTTTGTCATTGAAGACGACTATCCTGCACCTTCTTCAGTAAATCGTGGGAAGGGTAAATGATGTACACCACTCAGGGACATCATCGAAATTTCATCAGATGAGGAAGACACAAGTTCTAAAGCTTTGCGTATGAAAATTTTGGAATTGCAGGCCTTTGTCAAGAAGCTTAAAAAGGTAAAAATAGTGACATGCATTGAACTCCTCCATTTAATTTATTCTCTAGGAGACAACAAAAGCAAAATGTTCACAGACAGAAGCTGAGAAACGAGCTGAACATGCTGAAGAAGCACTGAAGATTTCTCAGGCGAGCATCACTGGGCAATTTCAATCTAGTGAAATGATTGTGAGGTTCTTTTCTGGACCGCAATGATGCCTTGACTGACCTATAGATAGAATCCCTTAAAACTGGAACCCGATATTACGTGTGGCATGTGTGCCTCACTGATGTGGTCGCCTTACCTGTAAGCACCACCTAGTTATGCTGAAAAATATGTCCATTCAAACCAGATTACCAGGTTGCCTGAATGCAGGCATATTTTCTGTGAAAGTTGCCTACTAACATGGTTCGATACCATTGACAAACATTATCGGCAGCAGCACCCCCATTACCATTGTGATCAACCTATCCTGCTCCCCCCTTTTCTCCAGGAAGCAATGTCCTATCCCCAGATCAAACCCCACAAACTCCTGCAGTTGATCAAACAGATAACACTCAAATCTAACAGGCCAGTCTTTACCTGTCCCAACTGCCATGAAAAGGTGAAGAACCAACCAGTGGAAGTCTTTCCGATGAAGTCTCTCATCTGAACAGTTGCTGCTGCTCTGGGTGAGAATAGCCCTGCATCTGATGGCAAAGAACTTTATAAGAATCCCTGAGAAAAAGGGCCATGGGATAGATTCTTTCTTCATTTGTAATTATGAATGTGTATATTTGGTGATGTCTCAGTGCCTTTTTTTCCAAATTACTTTATGAATCTTGATAGCACTTAACTGTTTATATACAATTCATTATCTTTTGAATATCTAGTGTCAATTGGGTGATTTCAGATGAAGCAGTATCCGGGGTGAAAATCCCAGCTCTTTTTTGTAATTTCCCAATGATAGAGTAATTTTGTGAATAGTTTATCACTGTAATGCCACCAAAAAAAAAGGAAAAGCAGTGTCTATGGTCAAGAGAAAACGACGAGCCAGCAAAGAGGTGAGATATTGATTCTTCAGAGGCTCAACATTGACTCAAAAGAACTGAACAGTCAGTCCTAACAGGGACTCATCATTGAGCATACATGACTGTGGTATCAGTGGGATTAGAATACTGGAGCAAGATAGGGCATGCAGTGAACGACAATGCAAAAGGGCAGTTAACTGTCAGACCAGGGCATTGAACTTTGCTGACAACTCTGTGAGGAGTGTGGATGTAACGCCAAAAAATGTAGTATATTACCAATATTTATGAGCTACTCTGTATGTAATAGTGAGACTAGGGGGGCAGATGGTGTAGTGGTTACCTCTGCTTGCTCGATTGTACCTCGTTCCACACAGAAAATATTTATTTTCGCACTCGCGAGTTCGAGCCCCCCACCCCCCAGAAAGTAACACTCTAGACACTTTCCGGGTTCTACCACTTCCGATATCCGAATCACGTGAAACGCAGCCTCCCTTTCTAAAACATGATCAAGTCACGCACATTACCCCCTCTAAAATCACACGACAAATCTTATCTCTCCTTGCCATTCTGGGCATCGGTTCGAGGCCCTTCCAGTGATCTTTCGAATAAGACAGGGAAACGGAGTCGCGTGCCGCAAGGCTGCCGCCTGGTTGGGACCCAGGTGTAACAAAATGGAGTGGTGATCCAAGCACACCCCGGCCCGGCACATCGCCCCCCGCATCAATTGATCACACTGTGTTGGTGATCTTGGCCGAGTAAGGCAGGTCTGGGAAAGAGAGACCGGAGAAGGACTGGGATTGATGGAGTTTGGTGGGAAGTAGGACTAGGCCATGAGAACGGTCTGGTGAAGAAACGACGGTGACGGATAGATTGCGGCCATTTCTCGGCAGAGGTCAGGATTTCCCAAAGTGGGAAAAGGTGGCAGTGCCCGAGTCGCACCAAGTTATCGAGGGCGAGGGATAATTTTGTGCCATAACATAAGTGCACAGCTTGTTAAGCTGACTTAATCGATGACATCATACACACAGTAACACAAGTAGCTAAATTGGACCATACGCATGCGTAACCAATATACTTAGGATTTAAAAAAAAAAAAAAAAAATAATGAGACTAAACATTGAGAACTGAAGCTTGTACCAGCCATACACACTTGTTCCCAATAAGGTGGGTTCCCATGCCTGGTCAAGTGCCGCAGTGACCTTGCCAAAAATGCAGACCTACAATTCAGGGGTGGCAGATCATGGCAGTGGCAGCAGAAAACCTCAGTTTTAAGGATCTTCCATCTAAATCTAGTACTCTTACCTTCAGTGACATCTGTATACTGTTATAAACATCTCATTTATGATTTGCGGTGTGTTAAATTTACACCAAATCATGAAGAAAAAGTGCCAGAGCAATGCCGAGGCTATCTTGCCATGGGCTCGGCAAGATCAATGATGTCATTATTCCATATTTGAATCGGCCAGCTCCAATGGCTGGAAGGCATGGTGCTCACCAGAAAAGATAATGATCTACCAGTGGCGCTCCACTACCCCTAGTCAGTCAATGTGCTTCAAAGTCTCTAAATCATGTCATACTCTTGGTAACCACATGTGCTCTGCAATCCACTAGGTGCATCAATGTTAACAGATGTTCATTCACAAAATATTTGAAGCCTGATAAATCAATCGTGAATGGCCCAATAATTGATTGATCACACCATGAGAGTGATCAAAGCATTTTCCAGATGGTAGTGAATTCCATTGAAAAACTTGCACCCCAGCTGTCTGTGGATCAGAATGCATATATTGCTTGTCCATCATCTTACTAATAGATACAAAAAGGATGGTAGAAAATCACCTCAAGTCCCACTCAGCACTGAGAGGCAGTGCCTGGTCATGTGGCCATAGTACTTAGTCAACCACAGCATGATATCAGCATCTCTTATCTTCCCCTCATCTCCACTGCAAGATGACTTCTGTCATTGGAAGCGACCATTATGCTTATCGCCCAACCATTTTCTACCATACCCCTGCTGCCCCTTCTCGAGCTGAGGGCCCTGCTGAAACCAATGCAGCGAAGAGTCCTGCCGTTGCTGGGATGAAAAGCATCTGAGAGGATCTTCGGACGCTCATGCTCACTCTGCAACCCCTTGACAGGTTCCCTCTCAATAAAGATTTGTCCTCTGAGGACAATCATATACCCCTCATACTTTGAAATGCTCCCAGCCACCTTCGCAGTTGGCTCTTGGATGTCAGTAGGTGGGAACATGATAAAATATATATGACAGCGGTTAACGAGGAGGACAAATCATGGATTCAAGAGCATTACGAAGAAGTCATCGAGGCCATGCCTGTTCAGTGTGTTATTATGTGGATCAGCTTTATCTTGAGTGTTGACTATGGCTTCTTAGACTCAAATTGTGGGAAAATAATATAATTCTACAAATACCATCTCAAATCCATCAATTCACCAGTTGGGTCATCCAGAGAGCAATGGATAAATATGAATCTGGCACCCACTCTCTCACTTATGGAAACTGCTGATGTCCCTCTTTCTGATAAGCATTGGAAACAGTGCGACATCCAAATCTATGACTTAGGGCCTCCACCTGACAATGCCAGCCTGGCAGTCCGAAAGTCTTACTCATACCCCACTGTTGTCATCGAAGTCGGATTCTCTGAATCCACCACGGCTTTAGATTTCGACGTTGCATGAGCTCTCTGCTTGATGGAAGGGAGGCTGTGGATTGGCATTGCCCTCAATATCAGCAAAGGCCAGATGCCTGTCCTCACCGTCAGTGTCTTTTGGTTTGGGCTAGACTTGATGTCAGAAGAGAAGGTTGCAGAAGAAAGGATTGAATCTGGTCAAGTGTATGGCTGATACGAGGGGCATTGGGTACCGGTCATGTATCAAGACCAAAGATGCTACAATCATTTCTTGGCCATCAGGCCAGAGACAATTGAAAAAAATGGGGAACATGGCAAACTGGTCTACTATTGTGTGAAAAAGGATTCCTGGGTAGTAAGTTCCATATATTTGCCGGCATGAGTTAATTCCTGAGTTCTCCTAGATTACAGAGGATGGGCATGGCCCTGAGCAAGATATCATTATCCAGGAGGGGTATTATAAGCATGCTTATAAGGACTATGATGCTCCTGCTCTGACTATCCCTGCTGATGAATTGTGGAAAGCCCTGTTGAAATGTAAAGAAGTAACAGGAGTGCTAAAAAGTGATATGGAGTCCTACAAAAATACTGGTACCACTGGGGAACCCGACACCGAGGATTCCGAGCCAAGTGAAAGGTGGCAGCAACAGGTAGTTATGGAGGTTGATTTCAATGCTCCTGTTCCGAAGAAGTTGAAATGAAGCCACTGACATCATAATGACATGGACATTGAAGGAATTAAAATTTGGTGTGTTAATGAATTATCATTTACGCTTCACCCAAGATGGAACTAACCCTGCCATGTCTCAGTTTCGTCACTTGAGCCTGTGAGGATCAGTATTTTTTCTAGCGAGCACAGGTATTGCTGATCAGCCGCTGGAGTGATCGATTTGAAGTGCAACCAAAAACGTCGATCTGTTGTGCTTTCGTCAATCTTCAGCCGTTCCTCTTCAGAATATGCATACTGCCCCTTTATATACTATATTTTCATTTTACCAAGTCCTGGATTTTTCGTGGTAGCCAATAGTGGTTTTTCATCCTTGTATTAACGTGATGATGGTTGACTGGGACACCCCCTGTGTGGCTGTGAGATCAATTGTTGTTCAGCTCAACCTATCAAGCTTGATACATTGATGGCAAAAGTACACAGGACAGATGAGAATTTGAGGGATATCTGAATGCCCACAATAGGGTTACATTTTGGGAGGTCGATCTAAGATCTTGGCAGAAAATTTACATAAAATTTGCGTATTCCTGACTTGATCTCTGACGAGTGGCATGGGATTTAGATCCTCTGTCGACCAGTACACCTATACCTCTTGTTTGTCAACTCGGTGTTTGGCTGCAGCTCTGTTATATCCACTTATACATTGCATACCTTTCTCCTTCCTTAGTTATCTTTTACATTCCCTTGATGCTGAGGAAGTACACCTTTTTTATTTCACTACCTACGAACGTATGCTTTCGGATTACTGTGTAGACTGACTGTGTCCATACTCGTTAGGTTCACTGGTCATCATCCTCCAAAATGGGAAGTTAGCCGAACCCCAACGAATTTGTAAAATGTTACATTCATGCTCAAAATTCAGGTTTGCCAAAATTTGGGTCTTTCCTGTGCACTGATTGTAATGGGATGTGGATGGCATCATTCATTTGAGCTTTGTTTACCTATCCTTTCGGACAGCTAGGATTTCTACTACCATGTCATTTTTGGGTTTTTCGTGCTCTGCCTAAGTTACATCGACTCGCCTGATGCTTTCTCATGCATTGCATGATCTTACATCGCACCTCAACTGGCCCTAGTTTCTGCAGTCTTGACACTTTGCTTTCGACATGACTGTGCTTGTTTGACTTCTGAACCGGTGTTATGCGGGTCGGCACGTCACCGAAGTCATCAGTCAGGGTCATTGGATGGCTTTGACTTTCGCCCCAGTGACCGGAATCCCGAGGCCATGGTGCCTATGCTGGTCACGCTGACAAACCAGACAAATTAGTCCCAGGCTACCGTATCTGCGTGACTGCACTTTGACCTCTGCATACCGGTGCTTCTGCCCTCATAGTACATTTCTTCTGCCGATATCCCCTAGCGATAATCGTAGTAGTGAAATAAATATATCTCTTTCTCCAGTCTTTCATGTCAAAAGATGCTAACACCGGGCTAAAATCCGTGATGGATATTCTCAAT